>NC_056729.1:1309124011-1309311511 GCF_019279795.1 Protopterus annectens
AATGAATATCGTTCTGCTGTAAAACCAGCATAATAACATGTAAAAGAGAACTTGAGTATCGCATGGGATTTTTAACCAGATCCTTTCAATTAAAGTGGTACTGTCATAATGAATAAGGCACAAGTAAGCACAAATAAGGGGCAGTAAATATATGTAACAAACAGTAAGCATATGCAAGTGCGCTTGCGCAGGTATAAGCAGCACCCAGCATAGGAAATTTATATAAGTATGTACAGATGTAATATATATATATATACATATATATATATATATATATATATATATATAAATAAATAAATATATATATATATATATATATATATATATATATATATATATATATATATATGAAGAATGAACGTCGTAACATAGACAAGGGATGAGAAGGGAATCAACAGCAACTATAGTATTATAGAGTGCTGTCAGCGTATGTCATATCACACTGGCCAGGAGTGAGCAAAGCACTGCTACTCACACTGCAGGCAGGATATTACCAGTGGGAGTAACATCGTTGAATTGCTAAGTCTACTTTACACACAGACAGAGGGTAGTCCCTGCTGGGACTACCCAAAAATTATATAGCGCATTTGGGCGCCTGACCATTACACAAGCAAGGGCAGGTATGTTCAAAGACTAAATAGTGGGAGAGCCTGAGAATACATGAGGTGTGACAACATATATGTAGGGCCCCTAAAGCCCTGGAAAGGGTAATGTTTGGAGGTGTGTTATGGCTGCAATAATAAGTGGATAATGGAAGTTATGTGTGTAAGTTGAACACGGGTGGGGTGGAGAAACTTTGGGTATGAAATTATGGATCCAGGAGTGCCAGGGTTGGATGGCCCGGTTCTAATTGGACCGCACTGTGGAGTTCAGCAAGTTCGTAATAGGTATATATGCATACACACATGCAGACATCAATATGTAGAAGTACAGTCTCTGTAACACATGCATTCTATTTGTAGACATAAATAACAGGAATGTGCACATACAAACATTGACAGTAGATGAAATAATAGGGTGTGCAGAAGAGGGACTGGATGAAACTGCTAAAATGGAGAGGTGTGTACAGTGTCCAAAGTCAGTGCTGTGCTGACGATAATCAAATGTGAGGGCTTCCCCACACATGGAATCATTCCTGTGATCTGCCCGCTATGACAATGCCAAGTACTAAACTGGTCTATTTGAAAAAGAAATCTGCTGAACACATACATAAGTAGGCTCCCATGTGTAACATGTACATTACCACATAGTCATACATATTAATTCATTGTAGTGCCATGTTAACGGGAGTAAGGATGTAATGAAGTATAGAGTCTAATCTTGCCATAAACACATGCGTGTTCCATGTGGGGCATCCCAATAATTGCGCATAGTATTCCTTTGGTTGCTCACGTCACCAATGTTTGTGGACTAAATGTATGGGAGTTCTGAGGATACGTGGAGTGAGTAAACCGATAGGATGGCTGTATAGGAGTAGGGAGTGGCCAGTGTGTAGTGGTGTTGATACACCGCGAATCCAACACTAGAATGGATGACAGCAATGTTAGGAAGGCGTTGGGGTGTGCGTTTGGGGTACCAGAAGCCATGGTTATATGGGTATATATGCATATGGTGTAGCACAGCAATAGTGCATTCATTACAGCAACCCCCAAACAAACAGACATTCTCGTACCGAATCCCGCTGTATCACATTCCAATTAGCATCGGTAATCTGTACATGAACATATTGTGAAATCTGTCCACTGTATAACCTGCTAAATATTGATTACAAGATAACTGGAGTGAAGTGTCAGTGTCATAATGAATAAGGCACTAGTATGCAGGTGAAGCATATATAAACACCATTACGCATGTGTAAGTGCGTTTGCGCCGGGTATGTATTGGTTTACAGACACACACACACACACACACATATATATATATATATATATATCTATATATATATATATATATATATATATATATATAATATATGTATAGACATATATATATATATATATATATATATATATATATACACATATATATATATGTATATATATATCTACATATATATATATATATATATATATATATATATATATATATATATATATATATATATATACATAAATACATATATATATATATCTATATATGTCTGTGTTTGTGTGTGCGTAGATATACAGAGATATACAGCTATGACAAGAAACAGCACACAGGAATAACATATGCTCACAGGCTATGCCAATGGAAGTGAGGAGCCCAGGCAAGAAACATGAAACACGTAGCATGCCCTTCCATCCCCCCAGCCGGACACGGGAAACATACACACAAACAATGCAAAGAGTCCACTGCTCCCCAGACCACAGGCAGGATACAACCAGGGGGGTACACAGTGCACCCGTGGATTCTTATCTTGGAACACAGACTGGAGCGTCCCTTGCAGGACACCCCAAAATTTGCCCAAACCAAATAAAGGCGAAAGACCAGCCATTTTGTCCGCGGTGAATACAGACTCAGAATATAAGGGTGGGTAACCCAGATGACCCATGTGCTGAGACAATTGTATGAAATGTGTTCCATGAAGTGGAGAGTGGGCAGCATGTAGTGGTGTGTCCAGAACAGACCAGGACCCAGAGTAAGGATGAGTGCTGTTGAGGAGATGAGGGTGGGGAACTATGGGTAGCTACTTATGGGTCTAGGTGTGCAGGTGTTGGCTGATGTGGACCTATATGGACAGCCCTAGGGATGCAAGCGAATGTGTTCATTGGGCAGAGGTGTCAGCCAACGAGCAGCCACACCCACTGTGAGACCCACTAAAGCAAAGTGTAATCTCTATGGCAAGGAACGGAATAACCAGATGTAGACGTATATACATAGCGGTATGTGTGTGTATATCTACCCATAGTGACATAGAGATATGCCTCTCCCTCACCGTAGTACGAATGTATACATATAGAGAAAGAATACAGATACATACCCACATATAAACATATAAATATGCAGACAACCATAGACCTATATTTCGTTAGATTATATTTTTATATGTTATATATATATATATATATATATATATATATATATATATATATATATATATATATATATATATATATATATATATATATATATATCTATAGACAGCAAGATATAAATATACATGTATGCATACATATACAGATATATCTGTATATATTAATGTAAATAGATATATATATTTGACAGTAAATATACACATGTATATAGCTAGGATATGATACAGCAGTTATGAGTAACATATGTTCACAGGCCGTGCATATGATGGTGGGAGGTTCAATAAACAAACGTATAACATGTAGCATCATCCCCCACCCCCCCTGCTAGGCAGGTGAGACATACAGACACACAGAAAAGGTAAACACACCACTGCTTCCCAGACCACCGGCAGGATACTACCAGTGGGAGAGACCTGCAAGGTCTAATCTTGAAACATAGACATTGATGTCCCTTGTGGGACATCAAAAATTAATGATCGGAGCCGGTCCCGGTAATGATTTATCAAACCAAGCTGTCGATGTACACGGACCAGTAGGTTGTGCAAGTCTGATAACCCATGGGTCGACACAATGTACGACATGTGTCCTGACATGGGGAGAGTGGGCAGTGTGTAGTGGTGTGTTTATACCCCACCTGCACCCACAGTAAGGATGAGCGCTGTAGAGGAGTGGCAGGTGGGGGAACTATGGGTATGCGATTATGGGCCTAGGCGTGCAGGTGTTGGCTGGCAGAGCCATATTAGGACTGCCCTGGATATGTAAGTAATATCTTGATATGGGCATAGCTGATGCCCATAGCTCCCAACCCCTAAGAGCACATCCACTGGATAGGCCATAAACCATTGGGGGAACGCATAGGGTCCGTACCTTTGAACTGTCCCTGATTACCAGGGACGTCCCTGATTTCGACTCAGATTCTAACTCTGTCCCACCTAAACCCTCCTAGAACTAGTGATATTAGGAGGAAAGGTGGTGGATTACATGTAATGAATAACGACAACAACTAAGAGTCATAAACAGCATGTACCTCAGACAATGTGTATGAATTCATGTGCTCTGAGTCTGTCAATGTGTCAGATTAATAGCACCAATAATTTAATTGTGTCCCTGATGTTGTTATGCCGTGTCCTTGATTCAGTCTTCATTTTTCCCCAATTGTATGAGAGGTCTGATAGGGACAGAAAGCACATATTCCACTGACTACCTTAGAAAGATGATAGAATAATAGGTATGCAGTAGCATGACTCAGCTGACGGATGTGGGTCCCAAAACCCAATTACTTGTCTGTATTGAAGAGTCTCAGTTCCCATGTATCAGCCAGTCAGGTGCAGATTGTAAGAGGAACACACAAATAATATGAATAAAACACTGGACAGGCCACGGATTCCATACAGTCGAATAGCATGCTGTTGCCTAATGGGCAGCCATTCCCGATACTGTAGGCATGTAATCCAATGTAATAGGCATCACAAGGTAATATTGTGGTCCTCACTCCCACCCAGGGGTGTGAGTGTCAGATGCAAGCACCAATGTCAGTGCATTTGCAAGTGTGGGAGCAAGTGGGTGTAAGCCTGTTTGGCTGCCAGTATGTGAGTATTACACTGGTAAAGCAATGTAGAGGCTAACTGAGTGTAAGAAGCTGTAACCAGAGGTTAGCATTACTTAACACCATGCAAACCCACACCCACCCACTCACAACTGCTTTAATGTGCCTTAATCCCTCTGTATCCAATGGCCTTGTTCTGCCCTGCAACAAAATAAATGGCCTCTACAAGAATCGGAACCAGGACCCTGCACACACAGCAAATGTGATTTACCAATACGCCATGGCAGATATACAGACATCGGACCTTACCACAAATATATCATACAGCGCAGTCATTCAACAATTTAGGAATGTATTCCATCATGTATATGTATGTTTGAGTGTTTATGTCCAGCATATAGGTACATACATATATAGAGATATATCAGGAACATACCATCTGACAACAAAGCATTACAAACGAATGAAAAGGAAACACCAGTGACGCCTGTATTATGTAGTGGTGTTGTCCTATGTAATATCAAGACTCCCTCAGATAGACATGTGTCATTCATACATGCAAACATTTGTACATTGGCCGTATACATCTGTGCATGTAATGTACATTAACACAACAGTTCCTGTCCAATCATTATGTGAGAACAGTACTCTTGCAAGGTGCTGTGTGCAACATCATCATCATGATAAAGGTAAATGGGGTAACCATAGAGGGACAGGTAGTGTTGTGTGTACAATGGGGTCATCTGCATCACATGTACCTGGAACATTTAGGAGTGATGTGCATACCAGGATCGTGTGCCTGAGGGACAGGTGTAAGGATAACAGGAGTATGTTGTGATGCATATTACAAGGGTTACATGTGTCCAGTGGGCATGTATGAAATGGACAGCTATGTATGGAGCAAATGTTGTCCTAGAAACCAATTGGCCTTATGTTTCCGTAGGGTGAGAGTGGGATGTGGGGGAAGGAGAGTAGGTATGCCCGTGGAGGATAGGTAGGGTAGGATCACAGACAAGACAGCATACAGGGTCGGTATATGACACATATGGGGGGATACACCTCAGATGGGGAGGGGTGTTCAGCATTTACAAGCCCATGGGAACAGTGGGACGGAAGTCCCCAGCCATGTGCAGCCACCACTGCACTAAAACAGCTGCAAAGGAGGCAGTGCTGGGGGCTGTCCAGGAGGGGCAGCCTCACCCTGTAAATGTGACACTCCGCCCTTGAGGTTGTGTATCTGGCGTCAGAACCCCTTATTGAGCCCCCAATGCACCACATCCAGGACCACACGACAGTGGACATGTTCCTATCTAGCCCTGCTCCCAGGGAGGACAAGCCCATCCTCAGTGGTGGTACCACCAGAAAGTGGTGCAGAGCCAACAGAGGTTGAGGTCCAAGGCTGGGCCCCAGATGTGCTGGTGTCCAATCCCATGGTCAGCTGAAGTGGGACAGGAGGTTCTGCCGGGACCTCCAAACCCATACAACCTATGGTGTTGCAGTTTAAACACAGATATGGCTTAGTAACAGAGAACAGCATTCAAGATTACTTACAACAGCATGCATAGATATGACCATCAACCCAACACAACAGATGGTATACATTTGCAGAGGGAGCACAACACATGCATATATACTGCATGACATCTGTACAAAGTGTAGAAGATGTGTGACTGCAGTTATGAACAGTGGCCCATTAATGGCTTGCCACTGAAAACCACAGACAGTGTCTGTCATGCCACTGTTTCATGTGACATATGTCCAGTCAGGGATGCGATGGCAGTAACACATCCCTATCACTATGTACTGACAGCAATCCTCAAACTATGCTCCTGCTGTGCACGGATGTGTGTTCAGTGTTTAACACAGGAAACAAATGGTTCCACACACTGGCCAGTCCACAGATGGCCCTACAGATGGGGGTCCCTCATGAACAGAGCACTGTCATGTCTGTTTTAAAACATGCAGAATATCCATTACCACACACAACATGTTAAACAGGCAGTAGTCTCAATGAAGCATAGCTACACTTACATGCTGTAGTCATGTCTGGCACATCACCCTCCTGTCTTTAGGTTATTTCCCACTGAGTATGATGTTTGAGGAACATCCAGATATCATCTGTGATGCCTTTACCAAACACCACATTCAGGTACCACTCACAGCAACTGTCATGGCCAAACACCAACATGATTTTCCTAGATATTGTACTGTGTTTATCATGTGAATAGCTATGGGAACATCATCACAGCTGTTCCACATGCAATCAGCTAGAGGAGGACTGCAATAGGTGCAGAGGCCATCACCTAATTATGTCCATCACTTACAATACACATGCTGCTGCTGAGCAGGCATACACCTCCACATCCACCAGAGAGTGTGTGGGAGGGACAAAGTACATTCGAGTAGGGCTTGGAGACTAAAACCTAAGCATCGTCTGTCACACACCTACCAGTACAGGGGTCAAACCCCTGACTGACTAGTCATTACTATTACAAGTGCATGCAGTTACTACATGTGCCACAAAGCCGACATGCTGCTGTGCTGTAAAAACATATATGTGTGTTGGTGAGAGACATGTGCAACAGAGATATAGCAGACCTACATTAGGTGTAGCACACATGGCTGTCCATGTGAATGGATGCCATTGTCACCACAACCATACTCTCTAATGGACTTGCATTGACACTATTTGCCAGGGCCACAAATACACTCCCTAACTACTTAGTTTGTCACACTGCAGTAATGCACAGGTACTACATACACCACAGGGGATATCTGGGGGTTCTATGGACTAGGGCATGTGAACGTGTTTGACATCTGTTGGTATGCCAATGGGGGTTATACTGGGAGTGACTGTGGTTGGGAGCATCATAACCCACACGCAGACACAAGGTGCCAGTACTGATATGCATGTATGCATTGCTTCATGGGTGTGTAGTGGTTGGCTGTGCAAGATGGCTGTACAAGGCTGGGTGAGGGGTAATCCTTGGCATCGCACCACCCAGCAATGGTGTGCAGTGTGGTACAGGGGTGTAGTGTCTTCAATGTCCCACACAGATGGGTACTGCATGAACTGCCCTGACATCCTGGTTACCATTATGTATGGCCATAGCTTTGCAATGCATGCCATATCTGTGTTTGATAGCCCTTGACATGGACTTTGCCTGGGATGTGCTTGTCCCATAATACTGTACAGTGACATGTACAGGTGTACCTGGTTTGGCAGGCACATGTTGTGTACACAGACTGTTATCCTCTGATATGCCAATACTGGTCTGGTGTGGCAAAACCTGCTTATAGTCAGCAGGTTACCCTGCACCTGCATTGATAGCATGATACAGGTATTCCCTGGTGTTAATGGCATCGGTCCATACAGGGCACATGTGTACGGCATTGTACAGCCTCTGTGGATCACATTTGATGGCACCACATATGTTGCAGGCATCCTGTGGGGAACATAGTGAAGGCACATTGTCCACAATTATGTGCCTATTGTACCACTGTACAGGGTGCCATGTCCTCTGCAGCTCACTGCAATCACACTGTGCCTACTATCTGTCATCAATGTGCATGGTACTAACAACATAGCAGGATATCCTAGGCAAGTGTGTTTGCGTATGACACATGGGTTCAGGACATATACCGGGTACTGGTAGGGTTGCATACTTTGTTCACCAGGCCTTTTGCCAGATGTAGGGGTATGGCTTGCCAGCACAGCCCCATGGCTGACTGACACCTGTATGCCTCGTGAGGTGGGCATTGTGTCATAAGATGGACACCATATAGGAAAACTATAAAATCCGCTACCCAACATGTCCAGTGGTTAGACATTCACAGCCACCCCCACACAGGCTCTGACAGTCAAACACACACACCTGTCATGTCCAGGATTCGAACCCCTACCTACCTAGTGTATCACACTGCAGCAATACGCATTTATGGCACACGCTACAGAGAATAACAGGTTACAGCACTCCTAGAGGTGTATTTCTAGGTGTGTGACATCAACAGGATTGCCAAAGGTAAGTATATAAATTATATAGAGTGAGTACTCTAACAGCATTGGTCTGAGACGCATATTGCTGGTCAACACCTCACATGTGTTGAGGAAATATATGTGCTCACTGGCATGTGCTGACATGGCATCCAGGAACTGGTGGAATACTCTTGATGCTGAAGCCTGTGAGATCCCCATGATATCCCGAGTTGTGCTTTGGGAGGTACCTGTGGCTAGTATACCTAGGCCTACACATACCTTGATATCCACTGGGATGGGTTCCCCTTGGCCTGTTTGATGTGTCAAGTGTGGCCGGCACAGCTCAACAATCTGCTGTAAGAGGTCTCTGTCCACCCTATAGCACTCCACTATCTCCAGCTCATGTAGCCCCTGGTAGGTTACCCTGATTCTGTACACTCTTCTCTGTCTCCTCACTGAGGGATGTTTGGCAGCATTCACATCCTCACCACCCTCAGCCTCTTGCACATGTTGGTCTATGTTGCCTGCTGCAGCCCTTCTCATTTCGTAGGTTTGTTTGTTAAAATTTCCCCGCATGTATACACCGGTGGTGTAGAGTGTGGAAAAACCAGAGGAGAAGGTGTTTGCTTAGTTTATAGTAATGTTCTGGGCTGGGCTGGTCTGCTTCCCCTGTAATCAGCTGATTCTGATACATATCACCTGTCAGCTCAGCTAGTTCACCTTGATTACTCTCCTACTGCTGTTGTCCCTCCCAATTGCACTAGGCAGGTATAGACACACCCCTAGCTTAGTCGTGCTAAACCAGGAGCAATCCCCAGCCACAGGGCTCCAATCCACGTACAGTATGCCTGACAAACCCCCCTTGATGTCACCGATATCTGAGTCCTGCTCCCGGCAATCTACACACATACACTCTTGGGACCTGCCTCACACCCTGGGGATAACCCAGGATTCATTATCCTTTACCTCATTTGCATAGGATTGCCTGGTAATGCATTACACAGTTACAGAAAGTGCTGTTGAGATTACTGGGTCACAGCAATCTCAGAGAAGTATTCCTAGGTGGGTGACATTATCAGCCTTGCCAAAGTTGAGTATAGGAATTGTACAGAGTGTGAGTACTTTAAAAAGCATTGATCTGTCCACCAGCAGATGGACACACACTTGGCATGTCTGGGATTAGAACACCGACCTAACTACTTTATCATGCTACAGCATTACGCAGTTACAGCACACGCTATCAAGATTACTGTGTCACAGTAATCCCAGAGGAGTATTCTTAGGTGGGTGACAACATCGTCCTTGCCAAAGTTGAGTATAGGAATTGTACGGAGTGTGAGTACTCTAAAATGCATTGTTCTGTCCACCAGCAGACGGACACACACACTTGGCATTAGAACACCAACCTAGCTACTTTATCACACTACAGCATTATGCAGTTACAGAACACGCTATAGGGATTAATGGGTCACAGCAATCCCAGAGGAGTATTCCTAGGTGGGTGACATCATCAGCCTTGCCAAAGTTGAGTATAGGAATTGTACGGAGTGTGAGTACTCTTAAAAGCATTGTTCTGTCTGCCAGCAGATGGACACACACACATTTGGCATATCTGGGATTAGAACACCGGCCAATCTACTTTATCACACTACAGCATTACCCAGTTACAGAATGCGATATTGAGATTACTGGGTCACAGCAATCCCAGAGGTGTATTCCTAGGTGGGTGACATCATCAGCCTTGCCAAAGTTAAGTATAGGAAATGTACGGAGCATTGTTCTGTCCACTGGCAGACAGACAGACACACACACACACACACACACACACACACACACACACACACACACACACACACACACACACACACACACACACACACACACCAGTGATGGGATCAGAACACCTGCCTAGCTACAGATCATTATTACAGTACTATGCAGTTACAAGTTGCGCCACAGCAATTACACATTCCAAGGCAGTCATCATGACCTTCTAGGATTGCGGACATCAACAGGGATGCTGACAGTTATGATGTACATAGCTGTGAGCCTGTGTGCTTAATGTAAGAGTCCATCCTGAACAGGAGTATGCCCTTCTATGGAATGGATGACTACTATCGCTATACAGGGTTACAACCGCCATGCTCATACACATAGAAGCACATAACTTACACAAGGTGCCAGTGGGCATGGTCACACACTTCGTAGCACAGGGCTGTTTGGAATGCACTATGAGTCCAAATACACAAGGTTATACTGGGCATGCTCATACACTTAGTAGCACAGGGCTGTTTAGGATGCACTCTGATTCTGAACACAGAAGGCCACAGTGGCCATGCTCATACAGTTAGATGTACAGAACATGTTGTAATGGTGTCTGGTGTTAGTAGTTGTCATTGTTAGCAGGAACACTGCACTACATGTATCTGACACTGGTCATCTACACAACACCTGCTGCTGTCCAACACCTTAGATGTATCAGTCTGTACCAAGCACAATACTACCACTCGCAGTGATTTCATGCTAGGAATGGCAACTGCTTGACCAACACAATGAGCCAATGTCCTGCTGTAATTACAAGGTTGTCCAGTGTCTGTCAGTCTGGGATGACATGACTGACAGAAGACAAGACTTTGTCACAGATCACATGCATCCATGATTCAAGAGAGTGTTGATAATACCTCGTTCACATTTGCCCATATAGTGCCATTCCAAGGCAAATGACCTAAACACAGGATAACACCCTGACACCTAGAAGACAATTGCATTGTATGCTTCTGCTAACCAGTGCTAGATGTGTTGCTGTCGTAATCACAGCTGCTCACTGTTGAACCTACAATGGGGAATACTGATATCTGTGCAGTGAGGAATACCTGGCTGATGGCTCTGTTGTGCACAATAGCACTACCACCATATAACTCAGAACCAGACATGTGGGCCATAGGTATGGACCACTCCGCGTGGTGGTGTCCCCACATTCATAATGGCTACTCACATATACAGACCAGTACTCCAACATATATCATCACAGATGAGCCAGGTGCAGGTCACAGTGTCAAAGGCTTCATTCTAGGATGTAATCCTCAGACACCACCATGTCCTCAGACCACCAACACACATCCAAACATGTGGTATGACATGTAATGGAACAACACCAGGTAACCTTTGACTGGTGGACTGTACCTAGCTCTACAACAACTGTGCAGAGTACCCATGTACTGACACAGTTACATTATGTGTTATGCAATGCAATGATACCACTGTTTGTAAGCAGATCAGCTGTACACATACCAGGGTCACACGGATATTGACAGCATTAACAGATGACTGTTGTTGTGCACCATTCAGTATGTACACAGCCGTACATGAAGCTATGATTGTAGAAGATGTTTATCTGGGGAGCAGATTGTTTTGACATTTGTGTAGGATATAACCTGGAATGTGGACAGGTCCCATGCAGCCTGTATGTATGATATTAGAGAGTGCAGCTTGTACCTGCATAGTTGTTATTACAGGGGCTCTGTAGTTTACATGGATATATGAATGTGTACCTGTTGGGGGGGCAGTGTGTTTATGTTATCCAAGACCATATCTGGCTGAACAGGTGCTATTTCCGTAGGTGCAATACCTCTCATGCCATAGTGCTGTGAAGCACAGCAGGTCTTGTTGTTGCCATTATGTTTCATGACACAGCTATGGAATCCTCTGTGTTTGGCCTCATAATATGTGGATGAGTAGTTTCACAGTAGCTTTGCATGGCATTATATGGTGTATCTGCATCTTACTGAGGCTGACCATGGATCAACTTCTACTCATGTGTGTTGACCCTTGCAACAGTTACTACCTTCTGTGGTACAGTTTAAGGCAGGGTACCACCGGTTTGCCTTCATAGTTGTGTTTGTATGAATCCTGTTTCTGTTTCAATGGCACGATCACTGCACATATGTGAGTGCCTAAAGTGCATTTGTGTAGAACCCAGCATTTGCGCATGCATTGTACATCTGCATGGGTGCCATGACAGTCACCACTTTGCTCTTAAGGAGCATAAAATTGGCTTTGAAGACTGACCATGTGTAGCATACTGTTAGCCCTGTTGGTGTGACTATGGTGGTCCAGGTCATTGGTGATGATGACATCCAACATGCATTGAGCACATGTGTTCGTACATGATAAGTCTTCCCAGTTCATAATGGGATAGTTGAGCGGCCATGATTATGGTGTCCTGTCATACAACTGGTATTCCTCATTACAGCACAATGACAGTTGGGATTTCTGAGGCATGGTAGATGATCTGTCACAAGGTGCAATTTGGATTACACTTTGGCACAAAGGTAGTTGCTCAGCATAATGCATCTTACATTGTGCAAGTGCAACATGGGGGTGTACATATCCCTCAGGAAGTTGGACACACCTGTGGCCCATGTGTTGTAATAAAGGATGTTGGCCAATAGGTGAGGTATGTGTTATAACATGGTCATGCAGGGGTGCTCTCTAAAGTGTTGAACCATATTTCAATCACAGTACAGATATGTTCTCCATGTTTCAGATTGCCGTAAGTGAGTCCATACTGCGTACCTGCTTTGTATCATTGAGTAGCAAGACCAACAGTTTATTTCTTGGCTGCCCCTGTTGCACCAGTGGACTTTCACTTGAATCTGGCATGATGAGGGCATTATAGGGGAAGCATGGGCCGTTGCCAGTATCCAGATTCTCAGGGGTGACAGGTGCAGGCCCTGTCTGGCAAATCATTATGGTCTATCAACCATGTTATCCCAGGCAGAGAGATGCTGGATACTCTTTGAATTACACCAGTAAATTTCACAATTGTGGAATACAATGCTTATCCCTGTACTGCTGTATCATTCTGGCCACTGGTAGAATGCTACCCAGGCCTTGGGACATACCCGCATGGGCTACATGACCTGTCCGTTCCTACATGTGTTTCCATGCAGTCCAGGCTACTGCATTACAGGTCCTGCACAACAACATAGCATATGCCAGAGACGTGTATAGTTCTAAAGGTGGTCGGAGTGTATGGGTATGTAGCTAATCATGGCAGACAGGTGGTTGACAGTATGTTTGCCCTCATATAGCTTGGTGTGTAACATAGTGCTAAGGTTTGCATTCACAAATGAGCACTGTTGGCCATGTTTCCGGCCATGTGTTCTGAGGTGTGACACAATTATGGGAACTATGTCTTACAGTCTTTGTATTCTGTTGTCTGTCTATTTCAACTTGGGAGGCCTCTTGCTTGGCCAGATACTTAGAGGCCTATGTGGATGTGTGTGATATCTGTTGGAATGTGTGTGTGTCCTTACTGTGTTCTGGTAAGGGTATGTGTTGATTGTGGTGATGAGATGCATGTGTTAACCTACACCTCTTGACTGTCTAGTCCAGTCATGGGTGTAGTATGGACTGCCTCCAAGATCACCCCTGTAGCTGCATTCCAGACAATGTGTGGATTGTGGTGTTAGGCAGGTTTGGCAGTGTACATGGCATAGAGATTGCATTCCCCCAGGATGTCCACATACACAAAGCTGGAATTAGTAAACACCAGTAGCTGAGTAGTAGACATGCCTGTATGAGCATTCAGTACTACAAGTACCACGTACTGTATTTAGTATACTTACTGTTTATGAAGAGGTCTTAGACAGTGATGCTCACATGTAAATATTTGAGTTATGAATGTGGCAACACTAGCTATTACAGGAACATGGTAGCTACCTTTAGTAGCAATCCCCCTCTGAAGGCCACATCACATCCTGATAGTTGATTGCAGATGATGCAAGTGTGAACAATCCTTGTTTGGATATAAACTCACATACCCAGCAGAACCATGAGCTCTGTTGGGCACAGACACCCACTCCCCTCACAGAGTCAAATATTAATAGACTCTGTTGCCACTATCGACATGATCAGGATATAATCAGGTAGTGTACGCCATCACATATGAAGCTGCTATTATACATGGGCAGCAGTTTCCTACATCTTACATGCCTACTGCAGATGTCACACTGGAGTTAAAGATGATATGCACCCTGTTTCATTACCAGTACTGTCAACATATTTCCAAGCAGCTGTTAGTCTGGAAATAAGAGGTTAGGCTACACAAATCTACATGTTCAACCAGTGTGTCTCTACTGCCAGTATCCACTCTATGTAGGTGTGCACATAGCCATTTGGCACAGCCCTGTAACAAGGGTCAGTACACATTTGCAGAACATGTACACATGCACAGCTGTCATTGATTGCAAGCAATAGTAGAGAGGTGGATATTAGGCAAGGTGGACTTTTAGGCAAGGCTCATAAGACAAACCCACCACCGTACATAGCACAAGTAACCAGAAACTGAGGATATTGCTACTCAACGCCAGAAGTCTAAACCTCACATTGCACACACTCGAGGCACTCCTCAGTATGGAGAACATCGATATCTGTGCAGTAACAGACACCCAGTTTAAGGCTCCAGAGAGCACCCCAGCACCACCAGGCTATAGCTCATACCAGACGTTTTGGCCACAGAACCCGGACCTGAACACATAAGGTGGGGGTGTATCCATGTTCATCAAGGATACTCACACCTCCAGGTTAGTGGTGCAGCATGATGCATCAGAGATCATCCAAGTGCAACTGACAATGGGCACAATTGCAATCCAAATTGTAGCTTGCTACAGATCACCCACCATGACCCAGGACCCACATTCCACATTTCTGGAGACACTGAGAAATATGCAGGTCCTACCAAACACCCTACTACTGGGTGCTTTCAACTACCAAAACATTAACTGGGAGAGCTACTCAAGTACTAACTCCCTTGCCCAGTGCTTCCTAGAATTTCTAAACTCAAACTGGTCTACACCCCCACCAGAGGGAACAACATATTGGACCTAGTCATCACCAACATGGACGACCGGTGTTCCACACCCGATGTCAACCCCTCGCTGGCTAGATCAGAACATAGACTAATCACTCTGGATATTCACATTCCGCCCACAACCCCAAACAAGGAAACCACCATGAAAGTCTTTTCCAAAGCAGACTTCACATTGCTTAAGCCCGAGGTGGAAAGGTTCCCTGCCCCCATGCCAATGGAAAATGCTGTCCAAGATGCTGAAACCTATACAAATGCACTCTATGATCATCTGCAGGAATGCAAGGATCGTGCTATCCCAAGTCAAACCTAGACACACTCCTCCAAGAAAAGGAAACTGGTCTGGTGGACCCCTGCCATAAACAGGCTCTACAACAGAAGGAGGAAACTAGTACAGATAAGAATGAAATCCCTAGAAGGACAGACATCCCTGATCAGTATCAGCAAGAAACTATGATCCCTCATGAAATCATCCAATGCTAGCTTCAAAAGACAATTTCCCAAGGGCCCTACAGATAACCACAAAGCGTTCTTTAGCTATGTCAAGAACCTATGTGGGAACTCTCAGAACTGCTCTGAGTTGGTGCAGACTGGCACAAAATACACTGAACCGACTGATATTGCCAACATTTTGGCAGACAGGTTCAGTGCAGACTTCACACCCCTCTCAACCCTTAAATGGCCCATAACCATACCAGAAGAATGTACGGCCCTGGAAATCACCGACACACAGGTTAAAACAGCCCTATCCAAAGCCACAAACACAGCTTCAATGGGACCAGACAGTGTCCCAGGCTGTGTCTTACATGAGCTCCAAATGAACTAATCCCTCACCTAAACACACTATTCAAACCCAGCCTCTCTACAGGCTACATACCCACAGAGTGGCGCACAGCAATAGTTATCACACTCCACAAAGGTGGCACCACAATGGACCCCGGGAACTATTGCCCTATAAGCTTGACTAGCCTGGTCTGCAAGGGTATGGAGTGCATCATCATGGAACTCATTAACAGACACATTGGGAACCTCCAGACACTCAACCCAACCCAGGTCAGCCTGATTGAGTGTAGATCATGCCTGCTGAACCTGTTAGATGTCTTATAGTCACCTAGACATTAGGTGAGGGGTGTGGTAGTTCACACATACTACCTGGACCTTGTCAAGGATTCTGACACCATTCCCCACTCAGGTATTATTTATAAACACACCAGCCAGTACATACACCCATACATCACAGGTTGAGTTGCCAACAGGCTTACACACAGAACCCACATGGTAAGCCTAGCAGCCTCCAGGTCCAACTCATAACCAGTCACAACTGGTGTCCCACAGGACTCAGTCCTGGGACCCCTACTATTTGCCATATACTTCTCAGAGGTACAGGCAAACACAGGTGAACTACAGCAGACCGTGTTTGGTGATTACTGCAAACTGGATCTATAATTGACAGTCCAGCTGTCACAGACATCCTTCAAGGGGCTTCACATAGACCAACACAGGGTGTCAAAGTCATGGCCTCCAGCTAAAGGCCACAAACTGCATGGTCATTCCATGTTGGGAAAACTAAGCACCCACATATTAGCACATGAGTGTCAGCCACTTTAATACAGACGAGGTAATGGGTATGTGGGGACTACATTAGATAGTGATCTCTCCTTTGACAATCATATCTCCAAAGTAATTAGAACATCCTCCTATGTAGGCCATCTGATAACTTAAGGGTTCACATCTAGACATACTGAGGTTATTGTGCCCCTTTACTCATCACTCATCAATCCCATCATCAAGTATGATAACCCATTTGGGATGCACCGCAGAAGACACATCCAACAGCTGGAGGGTCCATGAACATACCTCGCCAAGAGCATTACTGGCCTCAGACATGTGTCCTATGCTGCCAGACTTCATGAGCTCTTGCATTACTCAGTGGCATCTTGTTTACTCAGAGATGATCTTTGCTGCCCAACAAAGCCATGTTCAAGTCAGGCTTAATGGATATGCTCCACCTGTGGGAATCCATGTCACAGTGAGCCACACACTGTAATGAGCTAAACCTTGCCACAACCATAACTGGAAGATGCTGGAGTGACAGATTCCTGTCACAAGTACTCCCCATGCTTTGGAACTGCATCCCTGATTACATTACACAGAGCCCCTCACTAGCACTCCAGGGACACCTTGCAGAGTGGATGGGGAACAGTGGGTACACCCCAGGGATCCCGCAATTGGCTCTGCTCCACAAAGGGACAGTTAGTTAATCAATGGGCTGGTGACAGCTGACACATTTCAGCTAGGCATATGAATGGCCTTGGGCAGTTAGTCAAGTACCTACATATGTACCTATGAACCTATGCATACAATATCAGCACATGCTGATAGCTTAATTTTCTGTTCAGGTGTTGACTTACCTTGTGCCAATACAGGTTGTGTGTGCAGTAGTTGAGGGCTGCCTCTGTAGGATGCACACAGTAGACCACCTATACATGACAATTTACAGGTGGTCTTGTGTTTCTGCCATCCATGTTTACTGTGTGTGCAGGTGGAGAAGGGTGTCAGTGTGTGTGCTATATGTTCCCTCTTTGCCAAGGTATGGGCATACTGGGCACGCCTCTGTCTGCCTACTGGGGCTGGCTCAGTGTGTTCGTGGTCTTAGTATCTCTGTGCCTGTGGGACGCTTGGAAATGGTGGTGGGCTGTGAGGGCCTTCACCATTCTGTCCCTGCTGCAGCTGTTTCCACAGGATTGTATTGTGTGGCATGGCACATAGTATGAAGATGTGGGCACACATGCCTGGAGAGTACTGCAAGGCTCCACCAGATATGTCCAAGCAACAAATCCATGATTTCAGCATCCCAAACACACGCTCTATGATGATTCTGATTTGTGCATGTGCCTCATTATGACATTCTTGCATGGGTGTGTGTGCATTTCTGATTGGAGTCATCATCCACGGTTCCAGTGCAAAGCCAGCATCCCCCACCAGGTGGCCATATGGGATGTCCCCCCTGGCAAATACCTGATACAGCTGTGAGGAATGCTAGATGTGGGAGTCGTGATAGCTTCCAGGGCTGCCAGCACACACATCCATGATAATGCCCTGGGCATTGCACATGACCTGGCAGTTGATGGAGGGGTATCCCTTGCGGTTTATGTAGCGCCTACCCTGCTCACCAGGTGGTGACTTGATGTGTATGTGCATGCAGTCTATTGCACCCAGTACCTCCGGGTATTCTGCCACATGGTGGAAGAGACGCATATTGCTGGCCAACTCCTTCTGCATTCAGGGGAAGTATATGTGCTCATTGGCATGTGGGAACATGGCATCCAGGAACTGGTGAAGTACCCTGGATACTGATGCCTGTGAAACCCCCAGGATATCCCCAGTTGGTCTTTGGAAGGTTCCTGTGGCTAGTATTCCCAAGCTTACACATACCTTCATGTCCACTGGGATGGGTTCGCCTCTGTTATTCCTTGCTCTGAGGTGTGGCTGGCACAGCTCATCAAGTTGCTGTATGGTGTCCCTGTCCACCCTGTAAGGCTCTACTATCTCCAGATCATTTAGCCCCTGGTAGGTTACCCTTGGTCTGAACACTCTTCTCCTCCTCTGGTGCCTGAGGTGGTTATCAGCATCATCCTCCACGCCACCTTCAGTCTCCAACACATGCTGATGAATCAAAGCTATGGCAGCCCTTAACATGTACATTTTAAAAGTTCCTCGTCTGTTTACACTGATGGTGCAGAATGTTTGGGAATACACAAGTGTGTGTGAGGTGCTTTCACACTTTATACTATTGTGCTATGGATGCTGCTGATGGCATTGGGTGTGTATGTGCAATTCTAGCTGCAGAGTATCTTAATTATGGGTTTTAGAGTGAGTACTGCAATTGTGGGGCCTTTGGTGTTGAATTATGCTTGCCTGCCATGATTTATCTGTTGCCCTTTATTTCACTTTTCAACCCGAATCCCCTCCCATTGACAGGCATACATCCAGCTGCCGGCTTTCTTGTTTTGTAATTTCCCTACCCAGGAATGTGTTGCAAAATGTGTTATGTAGCTGGTCTACTGCAATTTTGCTTTGTGCTGCTGTGACAGTTTTGTTTTCTTTGCAGTATGGCACCTCCCATTTCATGTTCTGCAGGTAGCTGCTAGCAGCCTTGTTGGCTGTTGTCAATGGCTCACTGTGGGTTCCTAGGTGTTAATTACTCATTTGTACTCCTATTTCCATGCTGCAGCATTTCCTTATCTTTTTCCCATATCCTTCCTGTTTCTGCTATGGTGCGCACTGCTCACAGCCGTTTACTGGGTTTACGGTGCGTTGCCATCCACATTCACATGCACATTCGGTTACCTTGGGTGCTCTAAGCTAAGCAAAGCTATGGCTACTTCAACACACCTCTATCCTGCAGCTTTGCTTAGCAACAGGCAAACCAGATTAGCAATGCTCCAATGTGCTTACAGCAATGGTGAAACACCCCTCTCTTGATGTCATTTTTATCTCAAGGTCTCACCTTGATGTTATAATGCTACGCTGTTTTGTGCATCCAGCGGGAAATCTGCGATTCAGTATTACTCCTCTCATTTGCATGGCATTGCCTACTAATTCCTAGCTACTGCGCATAACACTGTCACTGCCCCTTAGCAACCCTTGCACCATGAGTATGGGGTAGCATGCCTGCCATTGACTATTATGGGGAAATCATGATATGTGTTTCATTGCAGTTTTATTCTATATTTTTGTATATTCCTTGCAATCCCCTTTTGCGCACTAATGCCCTGTGCTTTAACTTCACATTAGTGTGGGCATAATATTAAATGTTCTTTTTCATATTTTGTACATGTTGTTTTATGCCAATGGCTATATATTTAGCCATTGGCATATATTAACAGTATAATGCGTGAGTTTGGTCCGCTGTCATGGCTCCGATTTTATGTTTGAAAAATGTAAACCATTTTTTTTGGTTTACTTTTCTGCATGCTTACACTATGCCTGCACCACTTCCTGAATCACTATATACCTTCATTTGCATACTACACTGCTGCGCATGGGGTGATTAGCATACAGGCGCCAGGAGCTGTGTGGGCGTAGCGTGCGCAGTTAGTGCATGTGGAAACAGCTCATACCTGAATCGCTCGGCGGCCATATTTGTGTTAGATCACTGACGCTATGCCTGCACCTGGTGCAAGCTTCATGAATCCTGGGGAGGGAGTCTTTAGTCAGTCCACATAAAACATGTGTCTTATGCTTTGTATTGTTTAGTGAGAAACCGCTGAGGCCACTCCAATTGGCATAATTGCCTGATTAAATACATGCAGAAGGAAGCAGTGTACTCACTTATGGGCCTAATGAAGGCCAAGTACAATGGCAGTATGACTTCCTTTAACCTTGATGCCATGCCTTTACTTATAAGTTGAGCCATACAGAAGGATTTCCTCGCCACCATAGCTACCTGGTGATCAAAGTTTAGGTTAATATCTATCTATGTTCCTAGGTCCCTCACCACTGGGTCTACTTTTAGAGGTGTGCTATCAATATTGTAATTTGCAGGGATATCTGAATTACTGAATGGTATGGTTACACATTTTTTAGCATTTAGTCTCAGAAGATGGACACAGGGACAGTGGTCTCACCTTCAATAACCACATCGCCACAACAGGAGGTAATTGTCCCACTGTACTCATCCCTCATTAGACCCATTATAGAATACAATGCCCCATTTGGTATGTACCTCTCAAGACATCTGCAACAACTGGAAAGGCCGCAGAAATACCTCACAAAAGAATCACAGGCCTAAAGCAGATGCCCTATGTTGACTGCCTTAAAAAACTCCAGCTATACTCTGTCGCACATTGTCTACTCCGAGGCGATCTCTTCTTAACATACAAGGTCATGTCAAACCCAGAGCAGTTGGATATGCTACACTTAAATAAATCCCAATCCCGCAGAGCCACACACTCCAGGGATCTAAACCTTGTCATTACAATAAACAAAACATGCTGGAGGGATAGGTTCCTGACCCAGAGACTCCCCAGACTCTGGAATAGACTGTCCATACATGTCAAGCAGAGTGTCTCTTTGGCCCTCTTCAAAAGGAACCTTGTTGATTGGATGGGAGAAAGGAAATTCACCCCGGGGATCACCCCTAGACAGGGGTTCAGGGAAGTAAATAGTGTGGGAAGAATTAGCCAGGGAATTGTTATGGCTAGGTTTGTATAGGCCCTAGGGGCGATAGCCTAGTACCAACCTATGAACCTATGAACCTATGGTTTTGGCACAAGTCATTTTTCATTTTTAGGCCTGTTTATAGGATGTCAACATCATTTGGCAATTCGATGATTGCTCCCAGCTTATAGTCAACAGTAAACTTGGAGATCCAGAGGACCCCAGAATTGGCCTTCACTTCAGAGAAGTATATATCAAACAGAAGGGGTCCAAACACTGAGCCCTGTGGGGTACTGCTAATAGCAGGTTTCTTATCGAAAGTGGATTCAGCTATCTAGACAATATGTGTCCTGCCAGCAAGCCAGTTTGCTATCTCACTAATGATGTAGGGGTTTATGCCTAATGTAGTAAGTTTATCTATGATCCCTGGGTGGGGGATTGTGTCAAAAGATTTGGCCAGGTCAAGATAAGTGGTGTGTACCATTTTACTCTCATCCATGGCCCTGGTGACTTTTGTGAAATAGTCCACTAGACTAAGTAGGCAAGACCTTCCTTTGACAAAGCCAAATTGGGTCTGGTCCAGTGCTTGGAGATTTTCTGTCATTATCAATCAGGTCCATGATAATTATCTCCATGGCCTTGCAAATAAAACTGGTCAAGCGTATGAGTCTGTAGTTCCCTGAGTCAGTTGATGGCTTCCCTTTGTGCAAAGGGATGACTGTTGCAGTCCTCCATTCCTCTGAAACAAAGCCTACCTGGAGGTTGTGGTTAATGGGGGGGGGGGGGTTAGTGGCCCTGATAGATCCTGTTTTAATCTATTTAAGAATCATCCTGGAATGTTGTTGGAACTCATGGAGGCTGTGTTTTTGGCATTAGTGAGTGCAGTAAGGACCTGTTCCCTCATAATGACTGGTAGAGGGATGGTTGCGGATTTTTCTTTGGGTGTAGTAGGAGGTGATGGGGGGAAAAGTTTGAACTGAACTTGTCAGCCCGCAAGTTTGCTATAGTTTCAATCCGGGTGTAAGTGTTGCTGTTCATTGTTAACTTAGCACATTGCTGAGCATTTCCCCTGAGGTTACAAACATAATTAAAAAAATATCTTATGGTTACCATTCACCTGACAGGCTATCTTTACCTTGTAGTTTGCTTTGGCAGACTTGACCAGCTCTCTAATTTGTTGGTTTAGGCTGGTGAGCGTCTTTTTACATTGATTTTTCTGTTCCTCCTTGGCTTTGAAGTTGTTTTTTCCCCTTTTATTGACTACCCTATTTATGCTAGGGGTCCACCAGGGTGTTTAATTTTTGCCACTAATCATAAATTTAACTCGGACAGGTACTGCTTTCTCTACACAGCTATGGATGTGGTTGCATAGTGCTTTTGTGTACAGCACAGAGTAGGTTTCAGTATTATCCAGGTTCAGAAGGGCTTGGAAGTTTAATAAGATGCCACTTACTTTAAGGTAATTGGCATAAGCAAGGTTCATAACAGGTTTGGATTTTGATGGGTGTACTATGTTCATTTCAATGCTAAAGGTGATCATTTTTGTGGTCAGATCTTACCAGAGAGGAGTTGATGCATTGGAGGGAGCAGCATCCTCCCATGTTTGTGAGTACCAAGTCTAGGATATTTGTACCTCTAGTTGGGGAGCTAACTAGTTGCTCCAGGGTGCTTGCATTGATGAGGTCCAAAAACCTCTGAGCATGTGAATTATGGGTTGTATAAGAGGGGAAGTTGAAGTCACCCACAAGTGTGCTGTTAGGCTGAATGTTAAGAGATTCCAGTAGGTTTAGTATGAGGTGTGGTTTTCCAGAGTCATGTTAGGGGATCTGTACCTAGCAAGGATATGATAGGAGATCACACCTATGGTTAGTTAAGCATGAAGAAGCTCAAGTGAGACATGTTGTTGAAGCAGTCTAGTGGTGTACTTGTCCTTTATGAATACTGAGACACCTTCTTCCTTTGTTTTATCCAGAGCTGAGGAGGATCCAAATGTATGTAAGGCATTGTAGCCTTTGATAGCCTGGGTGTTTTCCATGGTTTCTAACCATGTTCCCATGACTGCACATATGTCTGCATTCCCCAGGGTGAGGACTGCTTCCATGGAGGGCAGTTTTTTTTTATTTCAACTCCTAACAGTGAACAGCAGAACCTTTAGGTGGTTGTGAATGATTTTTATTATGCTGGTGGATTTAATAACTTGGCACAGTCTAAAAAAGGCATTATGGGGATCGATAAAAATGTTGCCAGTATCCGGAAGTTAAGTGGTAACAAGTAAAAATAATTTCAGTCAAAGCATCAGGGTTTCTCGATCATGTTTCCCCAGGCTGACAGATATTGGATCCTCTTGTTGTGACACCAGAAACTAAGCCAATATTTGAAGTCAGTCATTTTTTGCTGATACTGTAGCATTATCATTGGTGAAGATGGGAAGGAGTAGGGGAGAGTCACTTAAAGGTCTAAGTGAGAGTGTTTAGTAGTATACTATGGGATGACCTGCAGTGGTACCACCCTCTGCACATACTGGCAGCTCTTCAAGGAAGTGTGAACAGTGGGAGACTATAGAGAGCATTTCCTATAGAGGATTTTAAACTGGAGAGGTTTGCGTATATACAAGGCTTGGATAACCAAGTTTGTGCAATGCGCAAATGCAAGGCTTTTATACCAGCAGGATGAAAGACTTTTACACAGTTAAACCCTCAGACCAGTCAGATAAACTCACAATAATAACTGCAGTTCCCAACAAGGATGTGTTGAATGAGTCCTCTTTTCCCATCAGAGTGCAGAATAAAACGCTATTAATGTAAATCAAACTGCTGTTGAACTCAAGTGCAGTAACCAATGCTTTACAAGAAAAGGTGGAACTCCTGCAGTATCAGGAATCCTTTGCAGTCCTGAGAAATTTTCTCAAATACAGAAAAATGTGAGCAAACATTATACAATTTCACAAACACATAAAAACTTTGCAAAACTTAGAAATATTTGGCAAACTCAACAGCTTTTGCAGTATCAGAGGAGGTTAGGAAATATCAGAATACTGTTAAAATGACTTAGGAACAGTGCAGTAACAAACAGACAGTGTTTCTTTAATGAATGCAGCAGAAAAACAGTGATAAATTCAAATAAATCGATAAATGCAGCAGCGAGCTGTTAAACAGCATTGAGGTAGTCAGAGCAAGTGCAAAAATAAATACATAAATAAGTAAGTAAGTAAGTGAATAACTTATATCAGCTTTTTAGGTCCATGGATGGCTTTAGATGCAATGTAGGTGTCTTGCAGTCACAGGTGAGCAAGCCAGGCATAGGGGAGTTATGAATAAATGAGTAGTCTCCCACAAATGTAAGGCTTTTATTAAAATGTTATCTGGATTAAACCTGGATCACCTGTGTGATATTTGTAAAGACAGTGACCTAATGTCTGATGTGCAGTGGAACCAGACCTATACTGTCATTGCCACATTACCAACACTGCTTTCTATTGCAGTCATCACTGCTTAGGGGTTCTCATCAATCATATCTCATTCTGATTATTTTGACTGTCATTAGTCTCTCCTTTCACTGGTGGTGATGGTGGTGGTGATGGACAGTGTAACATAATGTTTGTCATACTTCTGTAATATCATATTGTGGAGCATGGCACAGACTGCAAATATTCTGCTATATGTATCAGCAGAGCCATATCTAGGTTAATTGGTGCATTGGTCAATGCCCAGAGTGGCATCCTAAAAACCAAAGCTAAGAACCAAAAAAGAACCTATAACGCTGAATTCAAAATAACAAAGGTCTTTATAATTGTAACAAAGAGCTTATACTAGCTCCTTTCTCCAGTTGCAAGCATGCACACACACTACAGACAACTGGACACATTAATTTAATCAGCCTTGCTATTAGCCATGGATCCTTACAGGAATGCCATTTCTGTACTTGTAGCTAAATGGCAATTCATCTGAGATATAGAACACATCCAAAAGAGCTTGTAACCACAGCAGCCACCCCCTCACCTACCCTAGCTATAGAACCATGTATCAGGGAAGTATGGGAGAGAAGCCCTAGACATATCCACATAGTAAAACTATGTCTTCAACACCCCCAGACATGTGATCTATGATATTCTATGTGTGGCAATGAGCAGCATTTATCTGCATCTCAGGAATGCTTTCCGGGTTGCACATGGAGGTTATGATACAGGACTCTAAAGCATAGCTTATGTGATTTGCAAAGTACAACACATGATAATTTCTGAGGGGAGCTTGGGGATACTCCTCTAAATGAATGGTGTGTGAATGTCACAGGAGGTCATTTACATACTGTGATAGCATGCTCCAGAAGAATGATCCTGTGTGAAATTACCATGTTGTAAGCAAACATATAGTGTGATGTATGCCTAATGTGGGAATGGTGCCACAAGAGTGCAGCTTATGGCATCCAATACCTCCATGGTGTTGGCCCTCTCCTCTTCAATTCTGCTGAACCATTTTCATTATATATATATTTTTAATTTGTTAACCCAGTAAGCATACTAGACACAAGCATTCTTTTCAGTAAAATAAAAGCTACTTGAACTAAACTGCATGCGCTCATTAACACTTAGCAGCATAATATTAAGGGACTTGCTGAATATTCATGATACAGAATTGAGAAATACCCAGTGTGTCCCAGCTGGATGTTGAAAGGTTCTTGTAGCTAATATGGCAAAACTATGCATACCTGAGAGTCTATAGGTATATGAAGACCATGCTTTTTCTGAGATTCAACATGTAGATATAAGATGCTGAGTAAGTTCCAGATCCACTTAAAAATGACCCAGTATCAATTATAATGAGGACAGGGTACATCATCCATTGTCAATAATGTGTATAAGCTGTACGCTTTTGACAAACACTATCTTAATAATACAGCTGGTGGCTATGGCAAGATTATGCTACTCAAAACATCTCCTGCATCCAAGAGCACATCTGCTACTCTGAAATTTTACCAAATGCTTTTCTCTTATGTCAATGCACACTAACAAGCTGTGTGATGTTTGCATTGGCAGTTATGAACTGAAGCATTTTATTTATTTACTAATATACTTGCCATCACAGACTTATTTGCCTGCATACTATCATTTATATCTAGTTATGCACTCGCTTGCATGCTGTTCATACTGTGCTGTGCTCTATGTTATATGGCTGCTCAACCGCAGTCTGAATTGTCAGCACTTTGCACATTGCCAGGAACTGAACAAGAGGCCCTTGCATACTACACAATTTGTGTAGAAATTCATAGGTTCATAGGTAGGTACTAGGCTATCAGTCCAAGGGCCTAAGTAAGCCTAGCCAATAAGATTCCCTGGCTCACACCACCCAAGAAAGTTATTTTCTTATGCCCCTGTCGAGCAGAGCCACAGAAGTGATCCCTGGGGTTTGCACCATATAGTTTGTAGTTTTTGGACTGACCAATGAGAATTAAGTAATAAGGAATCAGACAACAATGATAATATGCATCAGAAATACCACAAGTCTCATCTGTAAAACTAGCTATACATCTAATGGGTCTAACTTGTCAAAAAGACATTAATAAAAAGAAATAAGCAAAAGGGAGTGACAAGGTACACATACACATTAGTAAGTTCTACTAATTTATCTGTAAGTGAGTTACAAAGCCAATGTAATGCATGAAGTGCTGCAATTCTCTGAAATTTGTGAAAAGCTGGGTTTGTTAAGTACATTTTGGACATAAGAAAGGAGCTTAACAATTGTTACACACTCTGTCACTGCTGCTATACACTAGTCTTATGCTCAACAGTGCTGAATGGTCATAGCAGAAGAACAACAACAGGAAGCTATTAATGCATAAAACTACTTCATTATTTCTTTTAAAATCTGAGTGAAACATTAACTGGCTTCTTGATGGTCTTCTTGGGTGGCTGCTGTCTGTGAGGGGCACCAGTTAGTGTGTTTTAGCTTTCTAAGTTATATAATACTTACTGGCACTACAATTTTTTTTGCTTGTTTCTTTTTCTAACATGGGAACATGTAAGGTTTCAATGAATTATGATCTTGTCTTTCTGATTATAACAAAGGAACATATATGTTCTCAATATAGATGTCAAGACTCAAGTTATTAAGCTTCAGTGTGGAGGTGAATTTGTTGACATCCATTTCTTGAACGCATACTATTCTGGTCATGATCAGTGTCTTAATCATAATCCTTTATAACTAAGTGCAGATTCACCTCTCTTCATGTCATGCATTACAATAGATGCTCACTGTTACACATTATGATGTATGAATGGGGGAGTGGCTAAATCATAGGATCATGGGAAATATAAGGCATCTGACAAAAAAGACCATTTACTCCTCATCAATAGCCACCCTCATGCTTTACCCCCATTCTTGGAGATGACAAAACTGGTCAGTCTTAGGATTAAATTTATGAGTATTAGTCAAATCATTCCAGTTGATTTTGAAGGATTCTGGGTTGCTATTTTGTTTAACTTGCAGCAGAACTCTGTTCCAGAGTTTAGGAAGACAATAAGTAACACATTTTTTCTCTCCTGCAAGTTTATTTATGTACTGGTAGAGATTTAGCTTCCTAGTGCTGACATCATTAGAGTTATTTGACTTGCAAAGATACAGGAGATTAAGGAAGATGTGGTCCCTAATGATGTGGAATGCGAGGCATAGATCAACCTACAAAAGACTATTAGAAACTGAATAAAGGGCATTTTCCTGTGCACAGCATTCTACAGGTGAATACACTTCTTGGGCTGAGACCCTGCAATGTATACCTTTGGGCAATCATTGACTGGCAGTTCCAGTTGAGTTCAAGACATTATACAAACCTTGGACCTTGGCCATTTCGGGTTTGTAAAAGGCATACCCTGCCTCCTGAGCTTGAAGGACTTCTTTGAATGTCCCTGAAGTATTAGATGCAGGGAAATCATTTCACACTGCCTACCTGCATCTTGCCAAGGTCTTTCATACCATCCCACATTCTGGCATTATTGACAAGCTATCAAACTAAATATAAATCTCTATGGTAACAACTGGATAGCAAACTGGCTTACTGGCAGAACCTATTGTATTAGTGTTGGAGTCACTCTGTTATTCAAAAGAGTATTTACAAGTGGTATGCCCAAGGATCAGTCCTCGGACCACTTCTTTTTTTTTTAAATGTATTTATCTGCTATCAAGGCTGACATCAAGTGCCTGCGGATAACCAAAACTGAAGATGACTGCAAACATACAGCTGTTATAAACTCCCCATCTGATTTCCAGATTCTCCAGGAGGACCTAACACACACACACACATACACACACACACACACACACACACACACACACACACACAGACAAATCATGTCTGTACCAAGACCTTAAACAAAGTGCCAAGAAATTCAGCAGTGCGCCCTTTGGCAAAGCTGGACTCACTGCCCCCAAAATATTGGAACTCAACTCTGTCATTAGGCACTTTAATAGGCAATGGACTATCCATTCAACACTGGCATTCGGCAATCTTTTTATTTAACCAGACTGATCACCAGGGGGTGTACCTTCAATGCCTAAAGAAGTTATCACTCCTCTTTACTCCTCCCTCATTCGGCCGATTAGAGAATACAATGTCCTGTTTAGATTCATAGGTTCATAGATATATATTACACTAAAGACTACGAGGGCCTTTATAAGCCTAGCTGCACAACCCAACCCAATCATGTCACCATGTAACATAGGCATCTATCTGGAGGGGTATGTTAGTTAAGAATCTTTACTGCTGGGCTCTATCTATCAGACACATGGGGGCCAGAGTGGGGGTGCATTTTCAATTTCTCATCCAAGGGTCAAGGTTATATTTGAATAGGGGTTAGGGATGGTCTCTGCTTCACGTGGATAGGGAGCCTACTCCAAAGTGTGGGGATACTTTGAGACACATATCTGTCTCACCAGCATGTTCTATTTATGTTGCAATCAAAGATTAAATCCTTGGATCCAGTGTTTCTGGTGAAATTCATTTTACAGATGTGCAAAAGGTCCATCAGGGCTGGATATGAGAATGCTTTTTTTGCCAGGCATTGATTGCCTCTCAGTAACCTGTAGGAGAAAAAGTATAGTGATTGAGCTTTAAGGCAATCTGCAAAGGGCAATGTGTTAATATCCTGGATTCTTTTGGTCAGAAATACCACTGTGAGCATTCCAGCTGTTGCATATGTCTGGTCAGGTGCATGCTGAAAGCATCAGTGTACTCAATTATGGGTCTGATAAGGATTGATTAAAGTGATACTATAACTTTCTTGGACCTGTATGCCATACCCTTACTTATAAGAAGAATGCTTTTCTATTTTCTTGTCTACATATTGGTCAAAGGCCAGATTACTGTCTACATATGTTCCAAGATCCTAACTAATGGGTCAACTGTTAGGTGTGTCTTATTGATGGAGTAATTAACCTATGTGGCTTTTCCAAAAAAGCAGTATAATGCACTTCTTGGCATTGAATATTAATCTGTGGCTTTGGCACCTGTCATTTATCTGTGTTAGACCCTCTTACAGGATGTTATTGTCATGAGGAGAATCTATGATAGCTCCCAATTTGCAGTAATCTGCAAACTTGGTGAGCTAGAGGCCTTTGACATTAGCCTTGACCTCGGAGAAGTGGATGCCAAACAGCAGTGGGCCCAGCACTGAGCCCTGTGTTACTCTGTAGGTGACTGGTCTCTTGGTGGAGGTGGTTTCATCAATCCTGAGTTCATCGCTTCTATCTGCGATCAAACTGGTGATCCAGTGAGTTATGCAGGGATTTATGCCTAGCTTGGTGAGTTTGTCAACAGTACCTGAGTGGGGTATTGTATCAAATGCCTTAGCCAGGTCTAGGTAGGCAGTATGCACATTTTTCCATTCATACATTGCCCTGGTGACTCTCTCAAATAAGTCTACCAAGTTAAATAGGCTTGACCTTCCTTTGACAAAGCTAAACTGGGATGGGTCCAGTGTCTGTAGGGTGTCAATGTCTTTGTTGATCATTTCCATGATAATCCATTCCATTGCTTTGTATATTACACTAATCAGACTAATGGATCTGTTGTTCTCAGGATTGTTTTATGGTACAGTCATCTATTCATGGGTATGGTATGTGTTTTGATGCTGTAGTTGAAAAGTGACTCAAGTGGTCCTGATAGGTCATGTTTCAAGACATTCAGGAGGTAATCTGGAATATTGTCTGGCCCACTGAGGCTATATTTTTTGCCACAGTGAGCACCTACATGACCTGTTTCCTTCTACTAGGTGGGGAGGGGTTATGCTAGTATGAGTTCACAAGGGAGAGGAGGCAGAGTAGAGGGTGAAGTTAAAGATGTATTTGTCGGCCATGAGATTTAATTTGTCTCTCTACTCGGTGAAGGTGGTACCATTTACTATCAGTTCAGCACACTTCTGTATGTTACCTTTAAGAGTTTGGATATAGCTATAGAAGGTCTTGTGGAAGTTTTTAGCCTGATATTCTATCACAACCTCATTATTGGCCTTGTTGCATATAATTAGTCCTCTTAGTTTCCTGTTTAGTTTAATTACTGAGCTCTTGTCATTGTGAGAGTTGTTCTTTCTGATTTTGGACATATCCTTTTCCTTTTGATATATACCCTGTTAAGGTTGGGATTCAATCAGTGAGCTTTGTTTTGGGCTTATGTCTTGTAGGTACAGCAGCCTCTATGCAGCCATTTACATGGTTGTACAGGGTTTCTGTGAACAATTCCAGATGGGATTCTGCGAACTCAAGGTTCAGATGCTCACTGAATTTTGACAAATCATCTCTTAATAGGATGCAATTCAATTTAGAATAGTTTCTAACTGTTGCAGGTTTTTCTGGGTTTTCTATGTTGATTTTATTTTGAAGGAGACAGCTTTGTGATCCAACTTCACCAGTGTGGATGTGACACTTTGGGGGCTGCAGTGCTCTTTCATATTGGTGAGTACTAGGTCCAGTATGTTTGAACCTCTGGTTGGAGTGTGCACTATCTGGTCGAGGGTATTTGTGTTAATAAAGTCAGGAAACATTGTGCCTGCAAGTTGGAGGCAGCGTATGTTTCCTATGTTTTCCAATCTATACAGAGGTTCTTAGGTTTATAGAAAAGTAACTATTCAATTGGTCTGCAGACCATTTCAAGCCTAACCAAAATATATATATATTCAAAATTTCCCTGTAGCCTCAAGGAGGGCAAGGCAAGATAGAGAGGCAGAGAATTTGGAGCTGCCCATCCAGCTATCTAGGTTTACCTTAAGGGTGGCAATGGTGCTACTCTGCTTGACATGCATTGGACATTTGTTTCAGAGGTAAGGGATACTTTGGGATGAGAATCTATCACACCAACAAGTCTTATTTATTTGCTGATGAATATTTAGTTCCTTTAATTGAGTATTTGATGTACTATTAGTTCTGCAAAAGATTAGGAGATCAAATGGGGCTTTATCTGTCATGGCATGAAAGGCTAGACATAGATTTCCAAGGAGGAGTCTATAAGACACTGAGTACAGAGAAAGGCCTGCCAGTCTGTCCTGATAGCTAAGATTTTCGAAGCCACTGATCTTTTTATTTATTAATCTCTGATGCCTCTCAAGTTGTATTAAATGTTTAGATAAATACATGCCAAAAGGTGCATTATATTAATTAGTGGGTCTGATAAGATATGAGTAAAGGGGAATTAAGATGTTTTATGATCTAAAGGAGATGCCTTTAGAAATTAGATGGGTCAGATAAAAGGCTTTCTGAACTACTGTGGAGATATGTTGGTCAAATGATAAACCGTTATGGACAAGAGTACACAGATCCCTTACAACAGTGTCTGATTGGGGATGGGCATCTCCAATACAGTAAGTGAAACTGTTTTGTTTACCAAAATGAACTATGCTACAATTTTGTACATTTAATCTGAGGCCATTGTCCTTACACCAATTATTAGCATGATGTAAGCTGTGTTGGAGCAATTGTAATTCAGTTGAAGATTAAATAACAACTCTCAATTTTCAAGTCATGTGCATACTTAGTTAACCATGGGAAAGAACTGCTGGCATGAAGGTTTGAGAAATATATGTCAAATAGGACAGGGCATAAAACTGAGCCCTGTGTTACACCACTGGAAACTGTTTTGCTTTCAGAAGTGGCACTTGCAACTCTCACCACATGGTTCTGTCAGACAAGTTAGATATCCATCACACAATATAAGAATTTATAATCAGATTTACAAGTCTATCAATAATGCTTGCATGGAAACTAGTGTCAAAGACCTTGGCCATGTCTAAATATGCTGTATGCACTGCATAACCACTATCCACTTCTTCAGTTACTTTTTAAAAGAAATTAATGAGGCTAAAGAGGCCTTCCTTTGATAAACCCAAATTGATGAGGGTTCATGGTTATTTCAATATTCAGACTGATGAAGTCTGTAATAATGCACTCCATAGCCTTACATATGAGGCTTGTGAGACTAATGGGTCTTTAGTTACCATAGTCTGTGGTTGGGCCTCCCTTGTGTAATACCATTAGAATAACTGTTTTTCCAGGCAAAGGGATGTAACCAGTAGAGTGGCTTAGATTAAAGAGTTTAAGTAGAGGTTCAGACAGACCATACATGTCACTGATTGTCTGGTAACCTTTTTATGTTGTCAGGGCCCATGGATGAAGTATTCTTAGTTTTTGAAAGGGCTGACAGAACTTGTTCCATAGTAATTAAAGGGGGTGGCTAGAATTGCAGAACATCTGCAATAGCTACAACTGTGAGTGGAGTAAAATTTGCAATAAGTTTGTTAGCTAGAATATTTGTTATTTCCTTTAGGTCAGAGAGTGTAGTATAATTGTGGACTAGCAGCAAACACTATTTGTTGCTAGTTCTTAGCTTCCCGACATAGTTAAAGAATGATTTGCAGTTATTTCTGGGGTTTAGTTTTAAGTTTATACTCAGCTTTGAGCTTCCTTATGGTTCCCTTAAGCTCTTTAAGGGTAGTTGAAATCTCCCATGAATAGAGTATTTGGCTGGATGGTGAGTACCCCCAGGAGGTCTAGGTATGAGTTATGGGATTCATAGGGCATGGATGGTGAGCTATAGCTTGCTGGGATATGGTAAAGGACTTTATCTATGGCAATATGCATATGGGTGAACTTGAGGGCATCATCCTGTTTAACCAACCTAGAGGTATACTTGTTGCTTACGTAGATTGAGACACCTCCACCTTTAGTCCCTGTCTGTGCAGCTAATGGTGTAAATGTGTGGAAGACACTGAAGCCTTGTACTGCTGGAGTACTTTCTTGAGGCATTAAGCCATGTCTTGGTAACAGCACAGATGTTTATATTCTCCAGAGTGAGGAGACATTGTAGTGTATGGAGATTATTGTTAAGGCTCCTAGCACTGAGCAGTAACACCTTTTAGCATTTACTTCTAAGCACGTGACTCAGCTTGTAAGAGTGCAGCATTTCCTCATTAAGATAATCAAGGACAGGTCTACACTGAGCAATACTGATCATGTTAAAGTGCTCTTTCTCTTTTCTGTTTCCTACAGAATCTTGAGACAAGACGTTTGTTAAGCCTACAGAGCCTCAAATGACCCATTCTTATAGGATGTTCTTCATGTCCACAAAACAGGTAACATCATAAACACTCAAACAAGAAATCTAAGCTTAGGGTCTGCTGGTAAGAAGGCCATCTCTCCCATAGAATCATTTTTTTATAGAATAGACTTCCTTTGGATGGAAGATAAAGTTAAGTCTTTGACCCTCTTTAAACATAACCTATACAGATGAATGGGGAATCATAAATATACCCTATGTCTGGTCCCTCAAGCTCTCAGTGAAAGGGATCGAAACTAGGTATTAAATATTAATATACATGATTACTCATAATTTGGGATATGTGGCTGGGCTACAAAGTGTCCTCAGGATCAGTAGCCAAGTATTAAACTAATAACTTATCAACACTTTCTAGAATACTTAAATTTTTATTTCTCAGATTTGTTTGCATTTGTTACCAAGTCATCTTCTTACTCAGTCCTTCCAAATCAGAGACACATCCCTACATTTGGGTAGAGCTTCATTTAAAAGGTGTTGCTTGTCACAAACAAAACCATTAATTCATACAAAACCAATCCACTGAAACATTATTACTATTGTCTACAGCTTTATGTTCTCTTCCCTTCTCCTTTTCACTTTCTAACCCATGCCTTTCTCTTGCCAAGATCCTTCTCCTTACAGCTGGTATCCATACCAGACCTCATTAAGCCTGCTAATGCTCATGCTCCAGTTCATTTGATTTTCTATAGAATATCCCATTCATTAAGTCAGATGTAGCCTGTGCTCTAGTCCTACTGCTTTTGTAGGGATTATCCCATTGTAGCCGAAGGACCCATCTAAACTGTCCTGTATAGTTCAAAAACAATGCTGGAGTAGCCTCCTTTTTCTTATTTTCTCTTTATATTCCATCACACAGTCATGTCACTGGTCTCTCATAGGTTCAAAGGTAAGTAGCAGGTTGTCCTTGTGGGCCATTTTATGCCTAGTCAGTTTCCCTTTTGTTGCTTGAATTAACCTATCCCATTTAGTGTTAGATTGGTCTTACCCATCCCATTGCTGAAAATTATATATTATCCCTATTGAGAATTATTGGGATTATACAACAGATAATTTGAGGGGACCCATGTGTGAGATAAAGCATTTAGGAGCTGCCTTTGTCCATTAGTAGTACAAGGAACAGTCCTCATCTATCACCCATCCATAGAGCCAAGTTGCACTTGAATATGGATAAGGATAAGCTTTGTTTTACTTAAATAAGAAGTCTGTTCCAGAACAGTGGTATCCTTTGTGAGATATACCTGTTCCTCTTCTACCTTAATGATCCTGAGCACAGTTCCAGAATAGGACTCACTTTCTTGTGTCTTCCTTTTACTCTCTAAAGTGAAATCGCACAGCTTGGGTCTCATTTCCTTGTGTCATATCCTTTGGGGATTTGCCTCTCCCATCCCGATTCTTCTAGGTTATAACCATTCCTTCAAGTTTTTTTTTTTGTTTAAAACTTAATTTCTGCTGCACATGCTATAAGACCAGTCAGTGACTATCTTATATGCCCAATCAAATGCAGAAACTTTAGATAACTGAAATCTGTATGTTTTGAGAAAACATCAGTAATGTATGTTTTGTCTCATGTCAATTAGCAGCTTAAACTGAATTTCAGGCTCTCATGAACATGAATGTGAGATGTGAGAATACACAAAAAGTTCTTTGTTTCTTTTTCCACTTCCATCAGGTCCAGTTATTGTGATAGCCTCCAGGATTAAATTTTTCGTTTTCTCTATTCAATGGTCCCAAGACACATTGTGATCCACACTTATGTAGGATCTGAAAATAAAAAAGAAATGGCAACATTATTTTTGCACATCCTCATCAAATTGAAATGTAGGTTCCTATGTGCCCTTGAAATATCTTTCTTTAAAAGTTACAAAGTTTCAAAAAAAATACTTAACATTTTATGGACACAAGGTTTGGGTTAATTAGCTTCTATTTTTGCAGGAACTGTTTATTATATTATTCTGAGATCTGTGTCATATCATGTCACATCATTATGCTCTGGACATCTTGGCTAATAAATGTCTAGTCAAAAAGCTTCACTGGCGTGTCAGTAAAGTGTTAAGTATCTGTTCAACAATGACACTGGCCGGGATTCACTAATCCTCCGTATAAGACTAAATAAGTCTTACACAGAAACTGCATCCTAAAAGGAAGACGTCAACACGCCATGCATATTCATGAGGGCACACTGACTCAACTCTAAGGCTAACACGGGGCGTGCACGAGTGCAGGGGGCGTATCGGACTGCCGAGCAGTCCACAAATACACACCCCTGCAAGTCCCTCAATCAGCAAATGTCATCTGTGCATGTGCATAGAGCAAGGGACATACAGCAACTGTTTGTGAAGGGTGGACATATATATGTTGGTGAAGGTTGTTATGTGCATATTTCTATGTAGGTTGTAGTGTGTGGCAAACAAGACAGCATACAGTGCTGGTATATGACATGTGGTGGTTAAACGCTGTAGGTATGATTTGTCAGGTTTGCAATGTTGCAGCCAGTGAGGCCTGTTAAAGCTACATGGGTTGAGAACACCTTCAATGCATTCCTCACAAGATTGTGCAATATTATTACATAACTGTATACCTCACAACTTTCGCATAATTGATATTCCCACCATGAAAGGTGGACTGTATATGTGCCTATATGTATATCTATATGTACACCAATGGATATTTATATGTATGTGTATATATATATATATATATATATATATATATATATATTATATATATATAAAGAAAGAGAGAGAAACAGGGTCATAGTTACTACGACAGATGCTTGGTGACAAAGCCATGGACTCAAGCTCAATGGTGAAACTGCATTGGCATCCCTTCTGGCAAAAACAGTGCTGGTATATGACATGTGGTGGTTAAACGCTGTAGGTATGATTTGTCAGGTTTGCAATGTTGCAGCCAGTGAGGCTTGTTAAAGCTACATGGGTTGAGAACACCTTCAATGCATTCCTCACAAGATTGTGCAATATTATTACATAACTGTATACCTCACAACTTTCGCATAATTGATATTCCCACCATGAAAGGTGGACTGTATATGTGCCTATATGTATATCTATATGTACACCAATGGATATTTATATGTATGTGTGTATATATATATATATATATATATATATATATATATATATATATATATATATAAAGAGAGAGAGAGAAACAGGGTCATAGTTACTACGACAGATGCTTGGTGACAAAGCCATGGACTCAAGCTCAATGGTGAAACTGCATTGGCATCCCTTCTGGCAAAAACTCTGTACCCATGAACTACCACATAGGTGGTAGTCTACTTAACACCGAAAGTGTGATAAGAGACCATGGGACACAGGTGGACAGTAGTCTCCCCTGTGATAATCACAGTGCCACACTAGTCATGTAATCTGTCTACGTGGCGCACCTCATCACATGAGGTGTGTCATCCAGGGAAATATAGGTCAGTGTTCCCCTCTACTCATCACTCATAAAACCCATTATAGAGTACAATGCCCCATTTGGTATGTACCTCACAAGACATCTACAGCAACTGGAAAGGCCACAGACATAACACACAAAGAGTAATACCGGCCTCAAACAGATGCCCTATGCAGACCGTCCCACAAAACCACAGCTAGACTGTGTCACATACCGCCTACCCAGAGGTGACCTCTGCCTAACATACAAAGCTATGTCAAACCCAGAGCTGTTGGACATGCTCCACGTAAACAGATCACAATCCCTACGAGCTACATGCTCTAGGGACCTAAACCTTGTCATCTCAATAAACAGAACATGCTGGAGGGATAGATTCCTATCTCAGAGACATCCCATACTCTGGAACAAACCACCTATCAATAGCAAACAAAGCTCCTCATTAGCAGTCGTCATGAATAATCCTGATGATTGGATGGAAGATAGGAAATACAACCCGGGAATCACCTCTGTGGCTCTGCTTGACAGGGGCACATGAAATTAAATTACATGTGTGTCAAAGGTCAGGGTAGCATATGGCTAGGCTTCTATAGTCCCTAGGGCCAATAGCCAATTACCTACCTATGAACTGATACACATCCACATGTACTTGTTGCAATAATTGCTATGTGAAGTTGACTGAGTGTGATGGTGAATGTGTTGGTGAACATGTCAAAGTTCTGTATATGTGTGATAGCTTAGTGGGAAACTGTTTCTGCCATGGTATTTTGTGTCCTAGCTCTGATTCCAGCAAAAGATGTGTATGCTATTGCTTGGCAGAAAAAGCAGTATGGCATACGGTCTGACGTAGTCCCTTGGTGTCAACTGGTGTGTGCCATTGTAGGCTAAAGCAGTACATGTATGCTTATTGATTGGTACTGCTGGTGAATCCAAATCCCGTATGAACTGTAGTACTACCTGAAGCTGTAGGCCTAAACAGCACAGTATGGTGTATGTCGACATTGCTTGGAACCACTGTTTTGTGTGTTCCTTGTAGTCCTCACAGATTACATACCTCAGGCATAAGGTTTTGTAAGTACTGACACACAGTACTGTATGGTACACAGGTAAAGCTCATCTGGGTTGCCATACCTTTGTGTCTTGTATGTATGTCTGATGTGTGTGTGGGTATGCCTGTAACATGCCCTCGGTCATATGTGTGTTACAGGATATAAGTGCGTATCTAGCAGCATGTATAGTCTAGTACAGCAGTATGCCACCTATATTAACGAATGCGCACATATATTAGGCAGGGGTTTGCCATCAACAACTAGTGTGGTATACTGGTAATACTGTAACTGGACTTTACAATCATTACAATGGATGACATATTTCTTCATGCATTAGCTTGATATATACCTCCTGTGGCTAGGTGGTGCACTGTGTCGCATACAGTGTGCCATGTACTGTTGTATAGTCGTACATACTGGTTTCTCTTTGTTGTTGTGCAAAACATGGTTTGATATATAGAGTGTGCCAGGCACTGTCAGGCAGTTGTGGGTTGAGCACTGATATCTGGTATTGAAAGTGTGTATCCTCTGACAGCCAACAGGTTGCTATATATGTCAGTTCAGTGATATCTGTACTTTAGAATGTTGTGTGCCACATGACTTTCTCACACATATTGTTTCATTGTCTTCCAGGGTCATGGCTCACCATCGCAACCCTACCTATAGCCTAGCAGAGGATGAACAAATAACAACCAGCCTGGTTCAGCACTACACCCTGCTATTCCCAAGAACCAGCCGGGACCAGCATGAGTGGACCACACTGTTGCAAGATGTTGTCCATAGGGTAAATGACATAGGCATGCATAACCGGACCTATGAGCAGGTACGCCATCACTGAAGTGATTTACTTAGACATGCCCGGCAGCGTGCGTCTGATGTCCATAGACAACAGCTTGCCACAGGTGGTGGAGTAGCCATCCATTACCCCCTCACTAGAGTGGAGGAGCTGCTCCTGAGTCTGGTGGCTCCTGGCCACCAACAACAACAGCAAACATGTATCATCATGGAGGCTGGAGCCACCCAGTGAGTTGACATGGAGGTGCAGGTAACATGGCATATCTGTAGACTACTGTTACCTCTATTGGTAGATCATGCATATGTGAGATGTGTACTGTGTAGTTAGAAGATGTGGAGCCTGGTGTTGTGCAAAACTGATAATTTGGAATATACTCTGTAGGCCTGTGACTGTTATTATCAAGGGCTGTCTACATTTGCACTGCATGCTGTTGAGCAACACACGTCCTGCATGCTGACACATGTGATATGACTGTTTGGCTTATGATACTGTACCCCACCATCAATCGCTATTGAGTATGTTCTGGATTGCTGGTGGTGTGTGTGTGTGTGTGTGTGTGTGTGTGTGTGTGTGTGTGTGTGTGTGTGTGTGTGTCTGCTTTAGTGAGGAGTGTATTTGTCTGCATGTGTGCATGTATGCATGTGTGCATGTGTTCATGTGTGCATGTGTGCATGTGTGCATGTGTGCTTCTGTTCCAACATCATGTACAGGTCGTAAAGTGTGTTTCCTGTCTTCCTCTCACAGGTGCTGAGGTTGGGCTGGTTCACTGCAGCAGGGAACCTGATGTCACTGAGCCAAATAGTGATAATGAGGATAGGTGTGTTGAGGCACAGGCATGTTTGCCAGGGTCTGTCGTTGGGCCACCAATCAACAGTCCACAAGTGTCCACCCCATCCATGCACACAGTCATACTGCCAATACATCCATCACCAATGCCCTTAGCTGAGGGACAGTGTACAGTCGGCATTGGCCAGGACAGTGTGATATCTATGGATCATGCATACCGACACAGCACCCATACCCAGATGTCTGGAATAGTACCACATAGGCAGATGTCCAGGGGTTCTCGTCGGAGCACTGCTGCTCATCATGCCCCTGGCAGATGTGCCACAGGTCTTACAGCCTCATGCATGTTCCAGGCTGTCATGGAGGCACAGACATGTATGGAACAGCACACCAGACAGGGACTAAAGGCACAGAGGCACATAACACCTCTGTAATTGACAGTATCCGTGACCTAGCAGGTGCCATCCATAATTACACTGAGGTCACTCATAGACATTGGGGTGAGACATTAGATGTCCTCCACAATGTCATGTCCATGTGTCAGGACAGTGCGGGATGGTTGAGACGTCGAAGTGGATGTATACCAGCAACATCAGCAGCTGGCAGTTGTCGCGGACGTCCCTTAAGTCACAGCTGCTCCCGTAGTGCCAGTACCAGCTCCAGCAATGTTGGGGGTGGGCTGTCCATAGACCGTCCTAGAAGACCATGTGCACGTGTCTCTGGACAGTCCCAGCAGGGACCTGGGTCCAGTGTACATCTGTCCACCTCTGAGGATAGTACCCAGTCTGGCTTAGTACCTGATACTGTCAGTAGCACACCTGCCAGGCACAGGCACCGTATCCGTGGCCAGAGATGATGATCTGTAAAGCATGGCAGGTACAGTCTGTGGCTGTCCCACAAATCCCCATATATGGCAGCCACATGGTGGAACTGTGTGCATGCAGACACACACACACATAAACCAGACACCTAGGGCTAACACATACCCACACACATTACATCAACATTGGCCCATAGCAGTACTCTTGGCCCTCACACACAAACACACACACACACACACACACACACACACACACACACACACACACACACACACACACACACATGTCGATTGTATGGCTCAATGTAGGCCTCTGGCAAACCAACAACACACCCTGTGCATATGATGAAACCTGTGCCACCTCCTATCATCTGTAACATTGATGCAGGAACAGGCTACCATGGTGTTGATGCACAGGGTGACTTTATAGCAGTATAGCAATGTTAGCATGTTGTCAGCAGTAAAGTGTAATGATATCCTTGAAGGTGTAGCTGAGCAGGCATAGGTTCATAGGTTCATAGGTTCATACTAGGCTATCTGCCCGAGGGCATTTACAAGCCTAGCCCATCGTTTTGTGGCTTACGCCACCCCTTTAGTATGGGGAACTATACCCATTATTTTGCTGTGCCTCTGTCGAGCAGTGACACTGAGGTAATCCCTGGGGTATATCTGTGATCTCCCATCCATTGGTCAAGATTTCTCTTGAACAAGGCCAGCGAGGTGCTCTGCCGTATCCGTGGCCAGAGATGATGATCTGTAAAGCATGGCAGGTACAGTCTGTGGCTGTCCCACAAATCCCCGTATATGGCAGCCACATGGTGGAACTGTGTGCATGCAGACACACACACACATAAACCAGACACCTAGGGCTAACACATACCCACACACATTACATCAACATTGGCCCATAGCAGTACTCTTGGCCCTCACACACACACACACACACACACACACACACACACACACACACACACACACACACACACACATGTCGATTGTATGGCTCAATGTAGGCCTCTGGCAAACCAACAACACACCCTGTGCATATGATGAAACCTGTGCCACCTCCTATCATCTGTAACATTGATGCAGGAACAGGCTACCATGGTGTTGATGCACAGGGTGACTTTATAGCAGTATAGCAATGTTAGCATGTTGTCAGCAGTAAAGTGTAATGATATCCTTGAAGGTGTAGCTGAGCAGGCATAGGTTCATAGGTTCATAGGTTCATACTAGGCTATCTGCCCGAGGGCATTTACAAGCCTAGCCCATCGTTTTGTGGCTTACGTATGGGGAACTATACCCATTATTTTGCTGTGCCTCTGTCGAGCAGTGACACTGAGGTAATCCCTGGGGTATATCTGTGATCTCCCATCCATTGGTCAAGATTTCTCTTGAACAAGGCCAGCGAGGTGCTCTGCCTCACATGTACCGGGATTTTGTTCCACAGCATAGGGAGTCTTTGGGTGATGAATCTATCCCTCCAGCACGTCCTATTAATAGCCGTGTCGAGGTTTAAGTCTCCCGCCCTTGTGGCTCTGATGGATCTAGATTTTTTGAGGTGAAGCATATTCATCAAATCTGGGTTTGACATGGCCTTGTATGTTAGGCAAAGGTCACCTCTGAGCAAGCGGTAAGCGACTGAATAGAGCTGGAGTTCTTTCAGTCGGGCAGCATAGGACAGATTTTTGAGACCCTTTATCCTTTTGGTGAGGAACTTTTGTGGCCTCTACAGCTGCTGCAAGTGTCGGGTCAGATACATTCCGAATGGGGCATTGTACTCAATCATTGGTCTGATGAGTGATGAGTAAAGGGAGACTATGATTGTCAATGTAGTATTGTTTACACCAGTGTTAGTTCCAATAGTGTATTGTCCGCCCACGTGCCACTTGGTTGATGTGTGTAGTATTGGCAGCATGTGTTAGAGAGTGGACAGTATGTGTGGGATGTGTGTAGCACAGATTTGCAGGTGTACATTTGTGAACATGGTGGAGGTGCACTGTCTGCATGTACGTGCATAGTGGACACATGGGCAGGGTGACATGCCCTGTATTACACAGTAACACTCCATAGTTTCTATTGGTGGCCAGTATGCATTGTATTACACACATTGTGGAACTTGAGTACACATGTGTGTATGACATGGTTTGACACTGTGCTGTGGGTGATACTGTTACTATCTGTCATTGTTTTGCATTCTGGCAGTATACATAACCTCAACAGCCTGACCATAAACAATCATTAGATGATGTCTTGACAATTGACACACAGATGTAGGACACACAGTAACATTTGGATCCTTCAGGTACTATACTATGCCAGTAACCAGTGGTATTCACCTGCACCCATTCCTGAGACCACTCCTGTTTGGCATATAGCTCTCTTAGGTACAAGCAATCACAGTAGGGATATGTCCGTCCACATCTGGAAATGCATACTGTGGCCTATAATGCATTCTCCAGATGACACACACATCCTCCACAAGGGTATCATACAGACAGATACCTGTTGTCAAACCCATGCTGTAAAGCTATAAGCCAACTAAAGTATAGTCATCCACCTTTACAAAACATAGTATCTACACAGTACCACATAGGTAGTAGCCACCAACATGTTGAACAGGTACCAATGTGTACATGCAGCCAAGTGTTACGTCATCTCTCCTTTGGTAATCACATTTCCAAAGGTATTTTGAAATCCCTCAGTGGATCACATAAGCAATAAGGGGTCTGCATGCATATCCACAAAGGTTGTTGTACACCTATAATGAATAGCCATCATTGACAGACTTTGCTGCGTTTGAACATGTCTGAAATATATCTCAGCCATAAACCCTCACTCACACTATTCAATAGAAACCGTAATGAGTGTGTGTGACACGGATGACCTAGGCCAGGGATCACTGTAGTGGCTGGGCTTGTCACAAGCATACAGATGTGACCTAAGGTCTGGAAAGTGGCAGCACACTCTGGCAAAGATGACAGATGTGTTCATACAGAAAGCAGGGTTCCCACCTATTAAATAATTGAGGTCACATGTACGTATATGTATTTGCCACACAGCTACCTGACATGTGCAATGCACATACTGTTGTCATACAGTAGTAAAAGCAAAACCCACAACACATTGACCAGCAGTGTCACACAAAGAGAGAACACATACACACTCACCAAGTGCAGGATTCAAACCCCTTCCTAACTACTGTATGACAATAGAGCAATACACATTAACACAACGTGCTATACACATTACTGGAAGTTTTCCTTTCCACAGGTGTATTTGTAGGATGGTGACATCATCAGACTTGACAGAGATAAGTATACCACTTTTAGGGTGTTTTACTACTCTCCAAAAAGGTTGCTCTTCTCCAAGGAGATCATACACAAACACAGTTCTCAAGTGCAGGATTCAAAGCCCTACCTAACTACTTTATGATACTAGAAGAGTACGCATTAACATGACACGCTATATATATTACTGAGAGTTCTCTTTCCCACAGGCATATTTGTAGGATGGTGACATTATCAGACTTGATAAAGATAAGTATACCACTTTTAAGGTGTTTTAGTAGTCTCCAAGAAAGTTGCTCTTCTTCAAAGAGATCACACACACTTGTCAAGTACAGGATTCAAACCCCTATCTAACTATTTATGATACTAGAGGAGTACACATTAACACGCCACGCTATACACATTACTGGGAGTTTTCCTTTCCACAGGTATATTTGTAGGATGGTGACATCATCAGACTTGACAAAGATAAGTATACCACTTTTAAGGTGTTTTAGTAGTCTCCAATAGGGTTGCTCCTCTCAAAGGAGATCACACACAAACAGCTGTCAAGTGCAGGATTCAAACCCCTACCTAACTACTTTATGATAGTAGAGAAGTATATATTTACATGACACACTATACACATTACTGTGTGCTCTCTTTTCCACCGGTATATTTGTAGGATGGTGACATCATCAGATTAGCAAAGTGAGTTACTTTAGGTGGGCTACATAGAAGGAATTTCTAAACACTTTGGCCATGTGATCATCAAAGGAGAGTTTACTATCTCCCTGGGTCCCCAGGGCCATAATTACTTTCTCCGTACATACTGGATTACCACCTAGGTGGTAATTTGTGTGCACTTTGTTTTATCCAAAGGGGATGACTATGTATTCTTTGGCATTCTGCTTGAGGGAATTGTTTTGATACCAGGTATCTGTCTCTGTAAGACCCTTCTGGAGGATGTCTGTGTCAGCTGTAGAGTCGATTATGGACCACAGTTAGCAGTCATCTGCAAACCTGTTCAGCCATACTCCTCCTGTGCTTGCTGTACCTCTGAGCAGTATCTACTGAACAGGTGGTGTCCCAGGACCAAGACCTGTGGGATGCCATTTGTGACTGATTTATAGTCGGACATGGCACCCGCAACTCTGAACTTGTGTGTTTGATCTGTGAGCCAGTTGCCCACCCATCCTCTGACATAGCTGTTAATGTTCAAGCTGGTAAGCTTGTCCATGATGACAGAGTGGGGAAAGGTGTTGAAAGTCCTTAGTGAGGTCCAGGTGGGCTGTGTGGACTATTTTCACCTCCATTTATATCCTTGGTAACTGTTTCAAATGAGTCAACTAGGTTTAGGAGGCAGGATCTGCCTTTAACAAAGCCAAGTTGGGTAGAGTCCAGTGTCTGGAGGTCCCCAATGTCTCTGTTTATGGGTTCCATGATAATTTGCTCCATAGCTTTGCAGACCAGGCTGAGTAGACCTATAGGACAATGGTTTCCAGGTTCTGTTGTGGCACCCCCTTTGTGGAGCTGGATGACTGTTGGTGTATGCCATTCTTTGGGTACATAGCCTGTAGTAAGGTTGAGCCTGGACAGTGAATGTAGGTGAGGGTGTAGTTCCTTTTGGGGCTGGTGTAAGACGCAGCCTGGAACATCATCCTGTCCCATTGATGCTGTGTTCTTAGCTTTGGAGAGGGCTGTCTTTACCTGCATGTCCATGAAGTCTGGGGCTCTGCATTCTTCTGGGATGGGTGATGGCTGTGGAGTTTGCACTGAACCTGTCCCCCAGGATGTGGGCAATGTAAGTTGGTTCAGTATATTTCTTGCCATTTGTCAGTAGCTGACAGCATATTTGGAAGTTGCCACCTAAATGTTTGGTATAGCTAACAAAGGCTTTGTGGTTGTTATTCTTACATTCCTTGGCAATTTGTCTTTAGAAACTGGCCTTGGATTATTTTATGAGCGATCATTGTGTCTTCCTAATATTGATCAGTGATGCCTTTCCTTTTGTGAAGTTTGCTCTATCATGTGTTCATTTCTTCCTTCTGTTGTATAGCTTTTTTATGGGCGACGACCACCAGATTGGTTTCTTATTTTTGGAGGAGTGCATCTTGGTTTTATTTGGCATGTCTCGATCCCTGCATCCCTGTAGATGCTCATAGAATGATAGATTTGCTGATCAGGTAGGGAATTAAAGTAATGTAAAACACTAGACTGCAAAGTTCAGTTCTTGCATTATAATAGCAGCTTTAGAGGTAAATGATATCACAGTAAATGTTACATTGTAACTAGCAGTGTCAGATTATCAGATAATCCCATCCAAAACCTGGCTAGGGAAATAGCAGACTGTGTAGAACCTGGCCATGTTATTAAAGACGTTCATCACTTGACAGCAAGGAACTGCATTATATTTTGAGACTCTCCAGGAAAAAATGGAAGCTGGCAATATTACACATAACATGCAGTGTCTGAATGTACAGTCAGCACATGAAAACCTTGTTAGATAGACATAGCAATCAGCATGAAAATAGATTCCAGTCTAAGACCATGACTAGCAAGCTAGAAAAAATTGTTTGTTTGCTTATTTGCTTGTTTGTTTGATTGTTTACAAGAGTGTCCTGCTAGGAAGTCCTCATTTTCAGTAGAGCCCTGGGGACAAAGCTCCATTTTTAGTGGACTCCTAGGGGAAAATAATTTGAAAAATGAAAGTACATGAAATCAGTACATATCAGAGCATATCTGAGACTATGTGCAGTAGTGTACAGAATGATTCAAGGCAGTGTGAGTTGAGGCAATGATACCCAATGTGTATGGAGTATTACATTTAATAGAGTGAATGTAAAGATGTGAAAACAGACCTAAGAATTATGCATACACGACTGATGAAAACAACCAAATAAAAGCTTCTTAACACATATCCCTAGCTAATTACAACAATTAAAATTACTTAAAGAAATAATGTGCATGAAACCCTCTTTTAAGCATGACATGCTACCTACCTATAGCTTTGCAATATATATTCATATATGGTTGTCATTTTGGTGGTTGAGAAGTAAACTGATTTCAAAGGAAAAAAATCAGCTGATCACACATTACCAGCTTATTGTTGTGTAAGATCGTAGAACAGAGGGGAATGAGGAGTTTGCCCTTTCTTCATTGCACTGTGATCTCAGGATTTGTGTATAAAATTAGCAAGGTGTGGGGGGTATGGGGAAATGTGCTTTCATGCAAAGAGACATGTTTAATGTGTTTTCCTTTTATTTTTCTTATTATTTGAACTTTCAAGCACTTTTGCTTAATGTAAGGTTTGATGTAGTAACAGACATTATGTCAAATACTCATATCTCTATCTATCTATCTAGCTATCTAGCTAGCTATCTAGCTATGTATAATACCTCTCAACTGTACATATTTTCACAGAATGTACTGATTTTTGTCTCATATTTTGGTCTATTTTTCATAAAATTGTGGTTTTCTGGCAAATTAGTGGCAAATAATTACAGACTGAAGTTAGAAAATAATGACAGATGTTAAGAGTTTCAGACTTCATAACCTTCAGAAAATTCAAGCTAATGCAAAACCTGTCATTCTATCAACTTTCTAAGTTTGTAAGAGCAATATTTAAAAATTGTCTTTATTGTTTGTCCTTTGTCCGTCTTTTATTTATTTTTTTTGTCTAGATTTCTTGCTCTAAGACATTGAGAGGTATGCTATATATCTATTTCTCCGTCTGTCTGTCTATATATAAATACATAGATAGATTGATGTGTGTGTGCGTGTGTGTGTGTGTGTGTGTGTGTGTGTGTGTGTGTGTGTGTGGTCTTACCAAGTAAAGTTAAGGGTAAAACAACTGTCATAACATGGCACATGTGACTAATTGCAACATTTTGTTAATGGATGCATGTGTATGTTAAACAAGGTAAAGTTACATATATTTAATCTATCAGAAATATTATCATTTGTTTCCCTGATCTCATTTGGAAACACACAGTGAAAATGTTGATTGTTTAGCAGATGAAGGTAATTTTATGTACTCAGTATACTGTTTAAAGATATATTAATCAAATACTTTCTTTCTCTCTTTTTGGTGAAAACAATAGATAGCTAAACAAAGTTTTGCCTTGCATTTTTCTAATGTCTATTGTGGCAGGCTTGACATTGAAGGTCTCAAACGTGTAATTAAAGGGTGAACTATGGAATAAGGAATATAATCACATAAATAGCAATCTGTGAAATATGGAACAGGTGGGAATCATGATTAAAAGAGAGTAATGTGGATAAGATCAATATGTTCTTTTGGGCATAAAGGAGTCCACAAACACAACCTGTTCGCAGTATTAAAGCTGTGGTGGCAATTGTGCTTCAGTGGGGAAAGCTAAATGAAATAACATATTTTATTCTGTGCACCAATTTTGGTTACATACCCATTGTGGCTGGATCATCAGAGGTTCGTAAGTCCATGTGTGATTACTAGGCTAATGACCTTTGGGGGACCTTTTTAAGTCTAGCCATACTTCCCAAATTGTTGATACCCTAGTTTTGTTTTATGAGTTATATATAGATTTGGGCATGGGTTGTCAATCATTCACAGGCTGCCTCTATCTATTAGATATATAGGTGCAAGACCAGGGGTAAATTTCAAAATCTCCATTTACTGGTCAACGTTACAAATGAATTGGGTTAGAAAAAGCTCTGCTTGACATGGATGGGAAGCCTTTTCCAGAGAAGCTTCCAGAGAAGTTTGACCTGCACATAAATCAAACCATCCAAAACATACACAGAAAACTAGGCAGTCTGTACAAAAATAAAACATACCTAGCTCAGCAGACTAAAATTACCATGGCTCAACCTCTGCTCCTTATCCACACGTCTAAATGCTGCCTCCATCTTCGCCAACCTATCCAAAACAGAAATTACAAAACTAGACACATGTTACAATCAAACTGCCAGATTTGCCACAAATTCTCCCTACCGTTCACATCATTGCTACTCACTATACTAACTAAATTGGCTTGAACTTCAAAATCTCATTACCTTCCACCAACTAGTTTTCACTAAAAAACTCCTACTATATCCAGACAAAATACCAGCACTATCTAATTTACTTAAAATACATGAAAACCCAAGACAACTATGCTCTAGTGGCAAAACCTTAATCAAGATCACCAGAACCAACAACTTATAGTGAGATCAGAGGATGCTTTGTAGCCAAGACATAGGTCACTTCTTAGCTGCCTGTTCAAAAATGAGTATAGGGACAGGTCTTCAAGGTGCTCTGTGCAGACCATGTTGTTTATGTCCTGTATTCTTTTTCTGAGGAAGCTCTATGGAGGCTCCAGTTGTTGCATATGTCTGGTCAGGTGAATACCAAAGATAGCAGAGTACAGTGGAACAATGATGTGGAATAATGATATGCTTGGATCTAGATGCCATTTCATTGTTTATAATTTGCCCAACATAAAATGCCTTCCTTACCACCCTAGCCACAAGTTAGTTAAAGGCCAGGATACTATCCACATGTGTTCACAGACACTGGGTTTACATCAGGGGTGTATTGTCAATGTAGGAGTTTCCAGGGGTAGCAATCTTCTTAAAGGATAGTATTATGTATTTGTTGGCATTGAGTTTTAGACCATGGAACTGGCACCAGCTATTTTTCTGTGTCAGGCCTTCTTGGAGGATATTTGCGTCATTGAGGATTCTATGACTATACCCAGTTTGCAATTACCTGCAAATTTTGTTAGACAGAGGCCCTTGATGTTGGCCATGACTTCAAAAAAATAGATGCAATGAAGGAGTGTCCCCAGTACTGAACCCTGAAGGACTTTGCTTGTCCTCTCTGTGGAGGTAGACTCCCTTATCCTAACTTATTGAGTCCTATCTGTGAGACAGCTGGCTATCCAGCAGGTGGCATAGAGATTTATGCTTAATTTCCTGAGTTTGTCAAAATGCCCAAGTGGTGTAGTATGTTGCATGCTTTGGCCAGGTCAAGGTAGGTAGTATATACTGCTTTTCCCTCATCCATTGTTTTGGTGACCTTCTCTAAAAAGTCCACCAGGTTGAGTAGGCATGCATTTCTCTTGATGAAACTCAACTGAAGGTTTCCTTTGTCATTGTTTATTATTTCCATGTCAATTATTTTGCAGCTGAGACAAGTGTGACTTCTGGATCTATAGTTACCTGGGTTTATAGCTGACCTGTCCTTGTGCAGAGGGATGGCAGCTGCAGTCCTACATTCACTTGGTATGAAGCATGTCTGGAGGCTGCAGTTAAACACTGATTTTAATAGGCTTGATAAGCCATGTTTCATACTATTAAGGAGGCATCTTGAGATATTATTAGGGCCCAAGAATGCAGATTCTTGTGGTTTAGGAAGATTGCATTTAAGAGCCTCAACATACATGGGGTGATGAGTCTGGCCCTTGCTATGTGTGGTGGGTGTAGTGTGTGTAATTCTGGCAGACTGCTTGGTATTATGAGTGCTTATATGTGATAACCTTGCCTCTAGTGACATTGTTTAACTTCATCTCTCACATGCCATATGAGTTTGTTTAGGAAATAGGTTGTTGACAGTAAACATGAGACAAGTGCTATGTTGCTTCAGGTTGCCCATGTCCACCAATCTTGCTATGGAGATAGTAGGAAAGCACATGTTCATTGTTATAGCTTGTTATTATGGGATCTACAAGGGGTTTACAGCTAGCTAGCGTGGTTGCTGTAAGAGTCCAGGCTATGATCAGGACTAAACTTTTGATTGAGATGGGGCTCCTCAAGGCACAGACTAGTTGCTCTTTTCCCAGCTAAGGACGTAGGAAATATCGTTAGTTTTATATGGAAAAGTTCAATTGTAGGTGTCTTTGTCAATAGAGGGTACTCCTAACTGCCACAAAGCAAAGAGCAGAGTTGCACAAACACAACAACTTTGCACAGGGACAGGAAGTCTCAAAACAAACAAACGTCCTCTGGCCAGTCAGAAACATACAGTTTTAGGTTTCAGTGATTTTCAGCTCAAAAAGGCATCTGCCAATAGAGTCCCCACTGCAGACCAAAATCTTTTTAACATAAAAACATTGTAAGAGGTTACCCAAAGATCAGTAAGTAACTAAATTAAAACAATAAATCAAAACACAAGAGCAGAAACTCACAGACAAAAAATCAAAGGCACTTAGATTAGAGTACAAGACCTCAGCAAATAGTATACAGATTTAAAAATAGTACAAGTATATTACAAGATAAAGTGCAATATAATAATGTGCAGCAAATATTCAGCTCTGGATGGATCTACATTCAGTACAACAATCAAATGCAGTGGTAAAATCAACATCATTAAAATGCAGTTTAAAGAGAAAAAAGAGAAAAACAATGTAAAAAATGTACACGTATAACAGTAATTCATATATTCCAAGATAAAGTACAATTCTGCACTGTAAAGTACTTATCTAGGTTTTATTTTTTCAAGTCTTTTGAGTTTCTAATACCATGAGGGGAATGGACCCCATTCCTAAGTCAAAGGACGATTAAAGTTTGTGAAATTAGTATTGTTTCAATCTTGATGTTAGCCAAAGGTGCTCTTCGCAGCAACCACATTATGCCTAGAAATGACTCCTGCAAGTTACATATGTCAATAGCATATCTAAATAAGACTGTGGGCAGGATTCACGAAGGCTTGCACGGAGTGTAAGAGACGTGTAACACTCCCTGCAAGCCTCGCGATCCAGGAACAGCACGAAACTCCGTGTAAGAGACCAGCTAAAATGTCTCTTACACGGACTGGGCGTGGATATGCTAAATACCTCACTTGCAGCTGAAAGGTATGCAAATGAGGTATATTAGTGATCCACGAAGCAGAAACCAGCCCGTGTAAGAGACATGTTAGCTGCAGAAATGTACTCAGTTGACAACTGAGTACGTTTCTGCAAAAAACACAATGGAGCCATGTCAGCTCCAAATAAAGGGTGCATATTTGTCTGAAAGCATGCCAATGGCCAAATATGTGGCCATTGGCAAGGTACCCTGATGCAAATATTAAAAAAATATAATTTTTTTTTTCCGGCGATCGCCGATGTTTAAACGCAGCGCAGCCCCGCGCAAACAGGCTGCACTGTATAAAACATAAAAATAAAGGTTATAAACCCACAAATGTGGGTTTTATGCAATACATGGAATGACAATGCAGGGACCAGCAGACCAAAAACAACATGGCCACCGTGTAGTGGTTGCTAAGGGGGGAAGCTGAGTCTAAGACATGTAACTAAGCATTAGTAGGCAATCTGATGTAAATGAGGGTTAGGATACTGAATCCCACAGTCACATAGCAAATGAGCACAGTCTGAGTAGTGTAAGAGATACATAAGGGGGCGGAATAGAGTAGGAGACAGGTGACATCACAGGGGGGAATGGTAGAAAGAAATGCAGTTCATTGGAGGTCAGTGTTACATGACAGATGACAGACACAGATCATGGAAAGAGGAGTTGCAAAAGATAAGCATGGGAAAGTCAAGAAATGGAAGGTGTACACTGTTACTTACGCCAAAGATTCTTGCTGGGTGTGCATGCGCATGTGTGCGCGCCATGAAGCGCGAGTAGGGCAGTGTGCGCGCGTGTAAGGCAGACTGAGCATGTGGGAGCGTGTTGGTAGATTTGTAACACTGTTTGCGCTGGTGTGTGCACGTTTTAACCTGAATAGGCAGATCCTGAACCACGTAAGCATGAGTGCACGCATGTAAGCCACTGTGAGCGTGTTTCTGCTTGTATGCACGCTGCTCCCCCCTGAGGAAACAGAAAGGAAAAAGGAAGCAACAGAATTAGTAGGAAGCTAGCAGGGAATACTGCTGGAGCTAGCAGGTGAAAACAATTAGAAGCAGGCAATTACACAGGCAGAATACTAGCTAGCCCAGCCTAGCACTTAAAACTCTGCAAACAGCAGTGCAGGATGTTTCTCTCAAGAGACACTGCAAGACAGGAGTAAGCTATTAGAAGTGAAAACTGAAAAAGCTGAACTCAGAGCAGAAATGCTAGTGGCTGCCATAGCTGTCATAATGAGACATAGGCGACTTGCTGAGGGTGGTGACAATGCAGATGGTGCCAGACAACCCACAGTGAGGAGACGAAGAAGAGTGTACAGGCCCAGGGTCACCTACCACGGGTTACATGAGCTGGAGATAGTAGAGCGCTATAGAGTGGACAGAGAGCTCCTGCAGCAAATAGTCGAGCTGTGCAGGCCACGCCTCACACACAGAACCAACAGAGGGGGACCCATCCCAGTGGAAACCAAGGTATGTGTTGGTCTAAGAATACTAGCAACAGGTACCTTCCAGAGACCAACTGGTGAAAGATGGGGATATCACAGGCATCAGCCTCCAGGGTACTGCACCAGTTCCTGGATGCCATATCAGCACATGTCGGTGATCATGTATATTTCCCCAATGCCCTTGAGGTATTGGCAAGCAATATGCGGAATACCCTGAGGTAGTGGGTGCAATAGACTGCACGCACATACGCATCAAAGCACCAGCCGGTGAGTGGGATAGGGCCTACATTAACCGCAAGGGCTTCCCCTCCATCAACTGCCAGGTCATGTGTGATGCCCAGGGCATAATAATGAATGTGTGTGCTGGCTGCCCTGGGAGCTACCATGATTCCCACATCTGGCATTTGACGCAGCTGTACCAGACATTTGCCAATGGGGACATCCCACATGGACACCTAGTGGGGGATGCAGGTTATGCACTGGAGCCGTGGCTGATGACACCCATCAAAAATGCACACACATCTGAACAGGAATGCCATAATGAGGCACACGCACAAACACGTAATGTAATAGAGCATGTGTTTGGGCTGCTCAAGTCACGGTTCCGGTGTCTGGACACATCTGGTGGAGCCTTGCAGTACTCACCAACTACATGTACCCAAATTGTCATGGTATGTGCTATGCTACATAATATGATCTTGCGAAAACAGCTGCAGCAGGACCAGCATAGGGCTGGGCCAAACAGCCCCCCACCATTGCCAAGGCCATCACAGGCAGAGCGTGACTCGGAGGAGGAACAACCTGAGCCTGCCCCAGTAGGCAGAAGGAGGTGTGCCCAGTATGCCCTGGCCTTGGCAAAGAGGCAATGCATAGCACATACACTGGCTCAGTAGGAACCCTGGGAATGATACCCCTCTCTGACTCACTCAAATAATTACAGGGATGCCTAAAATGACATGACCTGCTCACAAACATGTACAGGGAGTGTAATATGTGCATCCGACAGAGGCAGCCCTGCAGCACCACCTGAGGCATGAATGCCATGTGTTAAGTAATGTAACATCATGTACTATATGCACACTTGAGGACCCTGACTAACATCCACCCTCACCAAGCATGAAGCCACAAAATGACGATGGAATGATCAATTGCAATAACTGGCTGAAGTAATGCAGTTAGTCAAAGGGGAGCCAATGTGTTTCAGCCTGGGAAGACATGCTGAGCATGACATGATGCACCACCTGCTATGGGTGGCGTGCACCTATCAGTCCAGGCCCCATGGATACTGGCAAAGGCTGTCAGTACCCACAGCATGCCCTGAATAGGTAAGTCTCAAAACACAAACCCACCTTCATAGGTACCACAAGGGATAGGAACCTAGATGTAATGCTACCCAATGCCAGAAGTCTAAACAGCAAGATGCATGCAGTGTAAGCGCACACAGTATGGAGAATGTTGATATCAGTCCTGTAATAGAAAACTGGGTCAAGGCTCATATCAGCACCCTAACACTACCAGGTTACACCTCATACTGTGCTGTACAGCCTCAAAACATGGAACAAGTTACAAAAGGAGGGTGACTAGCAATAATTGTCAAGGATAACCACACCCCCATGTTGGTACCACAACAAGAAGCAGCATGGATTAGCCATGGTCAAATACCAATGGCTAAAACCGCCTCCCAGTATATAGCCTGCTGCAGACTACTGTCCTAACACCAGGAGCTGCACCTGGCCTATGTTGGAATACATGAATATATCAAGCCCCCCAAACCACATTATATTGGGTAACTGAAAATACCCAGACATACACTGGGAGCATTATACTATCACCAACACAGTAGGAGAAAAGTTCCCAGAATCCATAAACCAAAATGCCCAGGAACAACGTACCACTCCCACAAGAGGGGTAAGCATACTGGATGTGATAATCAGCAACATGCGTACTAGATGGCAAGATGAGAAGTGTATCCCTCACTGGTAAGACCAGACCATAGAGTAATCACACCGGATATACACATCCTGACCACAGTCCCTGGCCAGAAAACCACAGTGAAAAACATGTGTAAAGCATAAGTTGCACCCCTCCAAACTGATGTGGAATCCACGAAAGGCCCTGTGCAGTTGCAGAATATGGGACACACCGCAGAACATGTTATACAGGCATTCCATGAACACAGCCAGGAATGCTTGGATTATGCAATCACAAATAACAACAACACACAATGCCATACGCGCAGGCATCTGGCATGCTGGACTCCAGCCATTACCAAACCATGCAAGAGAATGAGGAAGCTACTACATGAGAGAGCAAACATAAAAAGGGAAGTAATCACTAATCAGTAGTATGGCAATAAAATATGTCCACACATACAATCCACTAAGGCCAGCCACAACAAGTAGAATCTGTGAATCCAGAGGCAATGTGACACCTGCCCCAAGTACACAGACAACCCTCAACTCCCCCCAATAAATACAAATATATGTGAGAGATGCAACCATTTATCCAAACCGGAGGCTGAGCTCCCCCAACTCAGTACTGTCAAAACTAGTCAGGAGGAGAAGGTAACCACATACACCACAAACCCAGTCCCACATAGACCTATCACAACTGTAAACCAAACACATAAACACAGAAAAACATTCCCAGAGGCCCTAATTACAAACACACCACACCCCAACAGAGGCCTCCAAAGCAGACCCCAAGCAACAACAACCTCCAAACATAGCACATGCAACACATAGTACACAAAGCTGGTGTGCCAAACAGTCACAGGCCAGAAGGAGAAACAACATGCCTGATACAGTTGTAATAGGTGTCTGTATAGGCAGACACACTGCTGTCCCACTCACCAGACTGAACAAGGGAAAGGGTACAGTAAGCTGCCTGTAGGCTGCCACAATATGCCACATAACACAAGTACACAGGTCACCCCAAAGCAAGCAGAAATATGATGCACACATTGTCCATGCTGGTGTGAATGACCTGAGATGTACATCCCTGGACTACATGAAAAGAGACATGGATGAGCTCTCTGAGTATGTACTTCAGGCCGGTATGACACTGGCCATTTGCAGCATCCAACCCTCACCAAGAATGATGCCACAGTACAAACACAGAATGATCAGCTTTAACAGGTGGCACAATTACAGCTGTCAGTCCAAGAGGGTCTAATGTCTGTCTGCTTGAGATGTCATGCATGACAAGCCATGCTGCTTTTCCAGGGATGGCTTGCACCTGTTACCCCTGGGCATCTGGATACTGGATAAGGCCTTTGCCACCTCCATAGAGCTGTACGTAGGCAAGGCCGAAAAGACTAACCCACCACCCTAGAAAACATAAGTGGTAAGAAACATAAGGGTAATGCTGACCAATGCCAGATGTGTAAACTGCAATATGGATGCTCCCGAGGCACTTCCCAGTATGGAGAACATCGATGTCTGTGCAGTGACAGAAGGCTGCTGCAAGCCTACTGACAGTACACCAGCACTACCAGGTTATACCACATATCATGCGTTATGGCCCCAACAACTGGACCAAAACATCAAAGGAGGGGGAGTATCCATATGCAGCACAGACACCCATACGGCCAGGTAAGTGACAATGCACGAAGCTGCGGAGACCACCCACGTGCACCTAACTGTAGTCAAAACTGCTGTACAGTCTGTAGCATGTGACAGACCACACCCTCACACACAGGAACCCCACCCAGACATCCTGAAGACACTGGACAGTATGAATGTCCCACCAAATACCAAACAAGGTACTCACAAATTACCACATAGGTGGTAAACCATTATGTATGCAAGGAGTAATCAGGGACCTAGGGACACAAGTCGACAGTAACCTGTCATGTGACACTCACAATGCCAATGTGGCTAGGAAGACCGTCTATATTGGACACCATATCATGAAAGGATTCACATCTACATCAACAGAGGTCACTGTGCCCCTGTACTGTTCCCTTATCAGACCCATAATCTGTTACAATGACTCATATGGGATGTACCATACCTGACATCTGCAGCGGTTAGGAAGACCTCAAAGGTACCTCACCAAGAGGATAAAAGGTGTCAAATATATGTCATATGCTGCCTGTCTGTAGACACCCCAGCTGAATGCAGTCACAGACTGCCTACACAGAGACATTGTATGTCTGTTGTACAAGGCCATGTCCAACACAGGAGTAATGGACATGCTCCACCCCAGGAAATCAAAGCCATTGGAGCTGTGAGAGTGAAAGATGTCAGCCTCAACACATAATGAAATAGGATGTGCTGGAGGGACAGATACATAACCCAGAGGCTCCCCACACCCTGGAACAGGATCCCAATCCATGTTAGGCAGAGCCCCTCACTGACACCCCTCAACAGGACTATTGCCAAGTGGATGGATGATCGTAGATGTACACTGGGGGTCTTCACTGTGTCACGTCCAGACAGAGGCACAGTAAAGAAAATCATAAATGGCCATAATATTCACATAGCAAGGCGTAAAGACACACACACTCTGGCTAGGCTTACTAATGCCCTAGGGTGGATAGCCTAGTATGAACCTATGAACCTATGAAGATACAAATTGTACAGGACACTAAGGATAATCACAAGGCTTACTCAACTGATGGTAGGAACCATGTTGGGAATTCACAGATATGCTCCGAATCACACAGATATTACAAACAACATACCAAACACACACACATATTGCCAACATACAACCTGACAGGTGCAGTGCAAGCCACCCCCCCCCCCAGAATGCAAAATATCTATCCCAGCAGACTGCTGGCCACCTGACATTGCAGATGCTGAGGTAACAGCCATCATCTACAAAGAAAAACACACAGCAGCAAAGGTATGAGATGGTGTCCTGGGCTGAGGCCAACATGGACTCCAAGAAGAATGGAATGCCAAATCACACTACTGCCCAATGTCAGCCTTACCACAGGATATGTACCCAAAGAGCAGTGTACAACAACAGTGGTCCTTCACAACAAAGGTGTTGCCTGAATGGATACTGGAAACTACCACCCCAGGATCCTGACAAGCTTGGTCTGCACAGCTATGGAAAGGATCAGTATGTACCGCAGACATAAAGCTATCGGGGACCTACTGACACCGGACCCTACACAGTGTGGCTGTTGTAAGTGCAGATCCTGCCCCTAAACATGTTTGACCCATTTGAAACAGTCATTAAGGTCATTGATGATGGCAATGTGGTCCACACAGCGTAGCTGGACCGTGCAAATGCTTCCAGACAATACCCTACAAGTTCAGTATGGATATGTTCACCAGCTTAAATATAAACCCCTATGTCAGTAGAGGGGTTACAAACTAGACCAAGGACAGAACTGACATGGTCAGACATGCTGCATCCATGTCAGACTACAAAGCAGATATGAGTGGCATCCCACAAGGCTTGGTACTTGGACCTCCCCTGTTCCGTATATATGTCCTATAGGTACAGGCCAACATGGAAGGACTGTGACTGAACATGTATGCAGAGGAGTACAAACTGCCCACCATATCTGACCCCCAGCTGACACAAGCAACCCACAAAAGGGCCACATAGAAACAGACAACTGGAGCCATAGCCATGTCAGCAAGCTAATTGCAGAAATGTGTATAGACAACCACCGTGGATATACAGTAAGTGCCCACCAATTACCACACAGGTGTTAACCCATTACGTACCTAACATGTAATGAGAGACCTGGGGACACAAGGTGATAGATATCCTGCATTGGACAAACATGTGGCTGTAGTGTTCGCAGAAACATACCATATACCCACCTAATCATGAAGGTTGTCAGATCTAGATAAGGGGAGGTCACTGTGTCTCTGCAGTCATCCTTCATCAGCGTCACAATTGACTACAATAGCCCCTGTGGGATATACCTCAGCAGACACCTCCATCAACTGTAAAGTCCACAACAGTACCTCACCAGGAGTAGCAAAGAGCATGAACAGATGCCATGTGTTGCCTGATTAAACAAACTGCAGCTCCACACACTGCCATACTGCCCACCCAGAGGCAAGCTGTGCCTGATGTATGAAGCCATGTCCAAGCTGGAATCAATGAACATGCTGCACCTTGTACAATCTGAATGGCAGTGAGCTATGCACATGAGAGACCTGAACCCCAGCACTGACATACATAGGACAAGCTGTACTGAATGATCCATAACACAGAAGCCACCCCCACTCTTGAGTAAACTCCCAGTACAGGTTAGCCAGAGAGTCACCTATCGACACCCCTCAAGAGGAATCCTGATGAGTGGATGGGAGATCGTAGGTTAACCCAGGGTATCACTGTTATGTCAGAGGTAGACGGAGGCACAGTATACTAACCATGACATATGTCATGGCAAACTCCAGTTACAATGTGTGTTGAAGGACAAACACACTCTGTGACTAGCATCAGAAATGGCCTAGGGAACATCGCTAGTGTTTGCCAATGTCCACCTATGTTGTGGAATACACTACCAATGTTGAACAAGCCTGGTGTAGGTAGTCCATATCTGAACATAATGCAACATGGTCATATGTGCACAACTGGCCCCTACACAGTCTGTTGTGCTCACTATGAAGATGTCAAGCAGTGATAGGACTAAAGCCCAGGATACTGTCCACCACAGTGAAAGTACTGAACCAGTACACTATACGGTACTACAGTGTTAGGTCATTATGAAAGGATGTTGACAACTGTATGCAAAGTATCCCATGCAATCCCTGCAGGCACAGTATAATCCCTGTTGTGGCAGACACGAAGCAGTTGGCCAGTAAGTACACAACATGACACCCAACACACAACCATAAATGTGAGATATTGTTGAAGTTCACACCCACCCAAATATGTGGTGGACTGCAGAGTTCAACATATGGAAAGCTCACACTGGGCATGCTCGCACACTTTGATAAATGAGGCATATGTCAGACAACATGCCATGGAAAGGCTGAACTGGGCATGCTCACACACTTAGGCCATATCTCCGTTTAGCAGTTGGCCACACATATCTGGTATTTGTACGTGTCATTCCAGGAACTAACCACAACACAGCAATCTGCCCAGTGCACACAGTAAATGACTACAGAGACATAAGTGATATAGTGGATCGCCCTCATATTCAAACATCTTCCACAGATACACAAGTTGTTCATAGGAACAGGGAATGCTATGGCAATAAAGACATGCAAACAGTCTAACAGCAACAAATATTGTGCATCTGACAATTAAACATATGGGTGTAGAGGTCAATACTAGGCTGTTTTCCCTAGGGAATGACAGCTTAGCCAGAGTGTGCTTGGCATCTGCATCCCCAGTACAGTAGGCTACTGTGCCACTGTAAAGTAGGTCACAGAAGGCAACGTGTGAGGCTAGTGAGCTGTGCCTCTGTCAAGCAGGGGCACAGTGGAGATGCCAGGGTTTGAATGTGCTAAGCCACATCCATGTTGTTGGTGTGTGCTGGAAGAGGGTTGCTGAGGACCTCTAACAGTAAGTGGGCATCAATAACAGACTGATGGGAGCCCTATCTGCATTGTCTGGACAATTCCACTGTCAACACTGTGTTGTGATGAGTATGTGGGATTGAAGTGTCATGCCGGTACTGTATAGCACATGGACCCACAAATTGTAGTGGCTGTAGGGTCAAGTTGTAGAAGCCTGAGTAGTTCCTACACACAATATGCCTGTACCTGATGTTAACAACTGGAATGGTGTATGTGAACATCTGCATATCCCGGCACTGTTCCCAGGGAAGCAAAGTGTGTGTCCTGGATGTGGGAGTGGTGTTCTGGACTGGTTGTGTTGTGTGTTACAGGTCCTGTGGTCACGAAGCATGGTATAGAACATAACCTGCCAGTGGGATGTGCATATCTGACCCTGAAGTAGGTGGCTGCAAATGCATATATATGATATCCCTCACCTGACAGGTAGTACTAGATGTACATACCTCTGTAGAAATAAAGATGTCAGCACCCTCTAAATAGATGCCCAATAATTCAGATAGCGCGCTCTGCTAATGCGTCTCCCTCAAGTACCATAATATAGTTAGGTAGGAGTTTGAACCATGCAAATGCTCAGTGTGTGTGTGTGTGTGTGTGTGTGTGTGTGTGTGTGTGTGTGTGTGTGTGGGTGAGCAGGGTTGATGTGTGTGCAAGTCTGTGTGAGGGAAGTGTCCATTTTGGCAACTGTGAAAACACTCTACAGGATGCACATTCCCATTTCTAAGCACTGATGATGTCAGCACCCTATATGTACAGCAGGAGAAGAAAAACCTCCCAGTAATGTGAATAGCGTGCTCTGCTAATGCGTCTGTTACGAGTGTCATAACATAGTTAGGTAGGGGTTTGAATCCTGTAACCGCCCATTGTGTGTGGAAAGGGGTTAGTGTGTGTGCAAGCCTGTGTGAAGGAAGTGTCCCTTTTGGCAACTGGGAAAACACTCTACAGGATGCACATTCCCCTTTCTAAGCACTGATGATGTCAGCACCCTATATGTACAGTAGGAGAAGGAAAAACTCCCAGTAATGCGAATAGTGCACTCTACTAATGCATCTGTCACGAGTGTCATAACATAGTTAGGTAAGGGCTTGAATCCTGCAACTGCCCAGTGTGTGTGGAGGGGGATTAGTGTGTGTGCAAGTCTGTGTGAGGGAAGTGTCCCTTTTGGCAAATGGGAAAACACTCTACAGGATGCACATTCCCCTCTCTAAGCACTGATGATGTCAGCACCCTATAAGTACAGCAGGAGAAGGAAAACCTCCCAGTAATGCAAATAGCACGCTCTGCTAATGCGTCTGTCACGAGTGCCATAACATAATTAGGTAGGGGTTTGAAACCTGCAAATGGCAAGTGTGTGTGTTTGGATGAGGGGAGTTGGTGTGTGTGCAATTCTGTATGAAAAACATGTGCTTTTGGCAATCAGGAGATCACACTACATGATGCACATTACCCTTTCCAAACACTGATGATGTCAGCACCCTATAAGTACAGCCGGAGAAGAGGAACCTCCTAGTAATCCAAATAGTGCGCTTCACTAATGTGTCTTTCTCATGTGTCATGACATAGTTAGGTAGGGGGTATGAATCCTGCAAATGGCAAGTGTGTGTGGGGGGGTAGTAGGGTGTGTGTACTTGCAAGTGTGAGAGGACAGATCCTTTTGGCAAATACTACAATACACCACATGCTGCATATTCCCCCAGTAAACACAGGGGATGTCACCACACTATCAGTACAGCCAAACAGGGCTACTTGGCCAGTAATGCCAATATTACGCTCCACTACTGGGTCTATTACCACTGTCAGAGCACAGATAGGTATGTTTTGGAAACCCACAACTTCCACGTGTGGTTGTGTCACACAATAAGACCATGTGTGGGTTGTTGTGCATAACAATGCATGCCATTGCCTAAACCAGCAATGGCAATGCACACATGATGTATGTGTGTGACACATACACATATATACCTGTGACCTTCAGTAGTTACCATGTCTGACACGTGCCTCAAGTGGATAAATGGTATTCGCAATGCATAACAATATGACTGTGTCTTACTGTGCAGGGGCCGCACATGGTATGTGTCTACACAGTGTGGATTGTATATGGTATAATACCTACAGCAGGGGATACACATCTGGTCTGGGCCATATAGTCTACATGTAGTTGATGAACAGGTGCTGCATGTTCCCACCTGTTGTGGGAGTGGTAACATGTTGTTCCACTGCAATTCAGTGACCACATGCTGGGAACCTGTCAGCTAGTGTGTTGTAGCTACAGTAATGCTCACGCACAATGTTTGGCTGGATGCAGTCCAGCCATATAAAGACATTTCTTGAGACTGTCGTATTGCCAGTGTTGTTAGGGAGGATAGGTGGGTTTCCTGTGTATGGGAGGGTTGTGTGTGCTAGGCTATGAACCAGAAGGCAGTCCAACACACTGTTAGCTGCTCATGGATAGGCCCTGATGCTTTGTGCTGTGCCAACAACCTGGAGGTGTGTGTATCTGTGGTGCCTTGGGATACCACCCCCCTGTCCATGTGTGTTACATGTGTAGGGGACGACAGGCATGGTTGCATCTGTGAGCCGTGAATAAGGAATCTGGTACTGCACAGGTATTGCAGTTCACCATGCTGAGGACAGTGTCCAGTGCATGCATCTTGTGGTGTACACTGCTGGTGTTGTGTAACATCACTGTTAGTGTCCTATCCTGTGTGATACCCACGGAGGTGGCTATGTAATCCGTGTCCTGCAGCAAAAGGCACTATGTGTGTATCAGGGGGCTTCGCCAATATACAATGGCCCATGGGTGTCACATGCAAGCTGCCCCTCACAAATCATTGTGGCTTCCCTAGCATGTAAGCACACATTGACAGCCATTGGATACCCTATGAATGACATTGGAGATTGAGCAGAATGTAGACATAGAACACCCTTCCTACATATTGTGGTAGCATACCTGGTGAGGGTATGATGGCAACGAAGATCAGGCTCATACTGAACTGTGCCACATGCTGAGAGATCCCTTCTATGTTCCCTATCATGTAGTCCAGGGAGGTATGTCTCAGGTCATCCACAGTGGCATTGTCAATGACTGAGTCATATGTGCCCATGCCTCTGACTGACCTGTATTCATGTGTTTTGTGGTGGACCATAGCGCCCCACAGGCATATCACTGTGACCTTCACCATGTACAGCCTGTTGAGCAGGACCCCACTGCAGCGGCCAAGAGAGGTACCTGACACATCTGTAGCAGGTGTGTTGTGTAGCCCTACAGGCTGTGAGTGTGTGGCACACGAGATGTGTGTGCCATGTGTGGCATGTGCTCTGTTCCGACGTACCGTATGCCTGTGTGCCAGCTGCGGAGGTGTGTGATGCTCAGGCAGGATGCTATTCTGAGTCTCCAAGTATGCCCCAGTGTGTTCAGATTGCTGTCAGTGCAGGTCTATGTCAGACTGGTATTGTAGTCACTGTAGTATGTCATGCCACCTGACAGGGTATGGCAGTACTGGGTTCAGAGTGCTCAGTCCCCAGATTGGCTATGTGGTGGCATCCCACACATGTGTTGTACGTTCCTGGCCAGGGCAGAGGGTGGACTGCATACATGTGGCAGCTGTGACATTGCCACATGACTCACATAAACCACAACTGGACCATAGAGGTGATTCACAGGTTACCTTTGCACATGCTACCATAGTAGTGTGATTGCCATGGTGATTACCAACACATGGGGCCAATGGGGAACAACATACTGAAGGTGTGTATGTGTGGGTGTACTGCTACTGATTTCATAGCACTGGCATATATGACTGCACACGTGGGTAAATGCCAGGTAAGTCATGTGCAATGTGTCACAGGCAACATACATGCGAACAGGACAGACAGTGACGTTCTGTCATGTGGGAACTTGACATACGTATAGTACGCTATGCAGATGACACTAGGAGTCCACAGAAGCACTGTAACTCTGCATTGCAGATGGAAGCAGTGTTCCAGGGAACCCCAAGCGAACATGCATGCAAACAAAGCTACAGTAAGCAGGGCTGGAAGTAGTCCATTGTACAACAAAGAAGGGGTAACACTTACAGTAGGTAACAGTGCAAATATGTAGGCACTATCAACATGTACCCAGGAATGCACAGCTCAGATGTCCATGGTAGAACTGATATTATGTCATAGTTAATTGTGACTTGTATTACATTGGTACTGCACACATATCAACATGCGCAAACATCCACATTGCATAGTCGTTGTGGGCAACTTGCCACCATTACTGTACATGTCCATCATTGCATATCACTACTTGTATTAGCTTCCCCCCTGTGCTACCTATGTATGTGGCTATCTGTTGACATCCTTACCACCGGTATGCAATAATGTGCAGCTGTTACACTATGGTACTTACTATGGGTGTAGATAACAATTCAGGACAGTCATACGGTTACTGCATCAGGCATGCTGGGATATACACACAGTCATATCAGCACACTGTACTGTTACCAACATGATACTACTAATACACTTCTGTGTAGTCACCCTGTGCATCAGCAACGTGTTTACCTGTTCCTACACTGATGATGGAGATTGCAGGAGGTGGCACAGTTTCACCATATGCACAGGGTGTGAATTAGGTATGCCTGAGTCTGCCACTGATACCACCAATTGATGTGTGTGTATGTGTGTTGGTGAGGGACAGCAGTACAGGGTGGGGCACTGTTGGTGCAGTGTGTGCATGTATGTGGTAGCCCTAGGTGTTAACATTTCGCATGTGTGTATGCACGCACACAGTTCCACCTCATGGCTGCCATATACAGGAGTTTGTGGACAGCCACAGACTGCACCTGGCAGGTCATACAGATCAGTGTCTGTGGGCATGGACATGGTACCTGTGCCTGGCAGGGGTGCTACGGACCATATCCAGTACTAAGCCAGACTGGGTACTGTCATCAGAAGCGGGAGTGTGTTGACGGGACACAGGTCCCTGTTGGGACTGTCCAGAGCCACGTGCACATGGTCTCCTGGGGTGTTCCGATGACAGCACAGACCCAGCATTGCTGGGGCTGCTGCTGGCACTATGGGGGTGTCCATGGGCCTGTTGTCATCCACGCCGACTGCCAGCTGCTGCTGTTGCTGGCATGCGGCCACGTCGACGCCGCAGCCGTCCACCATTGCCCTGGCTCATGGACATGTGGTTGTGGAACTGCTGTAATATGTCCCCACAACATCTGTCTATGACATCGGTGAAATTACGGATAGCATTCGCGATGTCACGCATACTGTCAGTCATGGCTGTGCGACATGCTCTTAGCTCCCTCAGACCCTGTCTGGTATACCTTTCCATAAGCGACTGTGCCTGCATGACAGCCCGAAACATAGCTGAGGTTGACAGACCTCTTTGGTCACGTCTGCCAGAGGCAGTACACCCACGGATGCTCCCACGAGAAACCATGGGCAACTGTCTGTGTGGTACCATTGCAGGACCCTGCCCATGGCTGCTGTGTGGGGAAGCATGTGCCACAGATACCACATTACCCTGGTCAATGCCCACTGTATCCTGTCCATCACCTAGGGACAATAGTGACATAGGATGTACTGGCAGGATGACTGTGCGCAATGATGGGGTTGACAGCTGTGTACTGTCAATTGGCTCACCAATGACAGACCCTGACACACCTTCCTGTGCCATTACACAGATATCATCATTATCAGTACCTGTGGCACCAGATTCAGGTTCCCTGCTGCAGGACACCAGTGCAGCACCAGAACCTGTGGGAGGAAGACAGGAAACACAGTTTACAATGTCTACACAATGTTACCAGTGATGCACTAATGCACACATGCACACGTGGACACATGCACACGTGGACACATGCACACATGCACACATGTACACGTGGACACAGGCACACATGCACACATGCACACATGCATACCCTGCAGTATACACACAGAGCACTACTGAGTTACACTAGTATTACTAGCACTTTCAGGACTATTATAGGTATTGTTAAAACACACTCACCAGCATGGATGGGCTGCCTTGCTGTAACACCGGAGGAACCTGCAGAAATGAGGAGATTAATGTCAGTGGGCACAACTGTGCCATTGATACTGCATATGATACAGTGCAGTAGTACACCAGTTGCCTTTCACATGTCAGCTGCTGATATTGGCAATATCACACCTGCACAATTACATACTATGTTGACAGCTACATACCACGGACACACCTTACACATGCATAAACTAACAGTGTACAGAACAGTCAAGTGTACATATGGCATATTACCTGCACGCTCCATGTCGTGTTGCTGTGTGGATCCAGCCTCTATCATGATACAGGTGTGTTGCTGTTGATGTTCCGGCGCTTGAGCCACAACACTTAGGAGTAGCCCCTCCAGTCTGGTGAGGGGGGATGTGTGGCCACCCCACCTCCTGTGGCGACCTGTTGCCTGTGGATATCCGATGCACACTGATGGACATTTCTGATTAAATCACTGCAGTGATGTCGTACCTGCTCATATGTCCTATTATGCGTGCCAATGTCATTTACCCTATGGACAAGGTCTTGCCACAGTGCAGCCCTCTCCTGCTGATTCTGGCTGGTGCGGGAAAACAGTATGTCATAATCCTGCACCAGGCTCTGGTATATCTCCTCATCTTCTGCTGCAGAGTAGGCAGGATTACGCTGATGCGCCATGTCCCTGGAAGAGAATACAAACAGGATATCAGCAGACTATGTCAGCAATATATGGCACACATACTATACATGATACTCAACTGTAGTGATATCCTACTACTCCCATATGTAGCATGTGTGTGTCTCTTGGTGGATACACAAGTACATGGCCAGATATCAGTGCTCAGCCAACACCTGTGCAACAATACCTGCCACATTCCATACAACATAGTAGCATGCCCCATCGGTCAGCACACTGCGACGGGTCCAATGCACAACCTCACTCTAGGGGTTCATACTAAGGTACTGTATGTGGAACGCCATCCACTAGTGTGATCTGGACACAAATTACTCGGCCTGGATATACATATCCCACCACCACCACCACCAGCACAGTAGACTACTTTGATCTATATGTGATTAGACAGATATTCACTTGTTAGGACTGACATGGTATCCATGCAGCCCACTGGGCCAGTGGAAGCCACAACCCACACTGCTGACCCCTTTGCGAATGCTTCCCACGGACATCCCAAAGAATGCATGGAACATGCACACACATTTCTAACCCAGACCCTATGCACAAAGGTTAGGCATCCTGTCTGGTGGACCCCAGCCAAAGGCAGATTGTATAACGATAGAAGGAGGCTACTGCAGGACAGAGCAGATTCACATAAAGGGAAGGCATCTGTGGTCAGCACTGGTAATAATCTACGGTCTCTAATAACAACATCCACGGCCTACTCTGGGAGGGAAATGGCCACGAACACTATAGATAACCACAAGGCCTTCTTCAGTTATGTTACACATATGGACCAAACGCCTCAGATATGCTCTGAGTTACTACACACCTACTTAACATTCACCGAACACACAGATATTGGCAACATTCTTGCAGACAGGTTCAGTGCACGATCCCTCCTTCTCACCCACACTTAGAAATACTTATCACAGCTGAATGTAACCTCCCTATCATCTCACATGTCCAGGTGAGGGCCACCCTCAGCAAAGCAGAACACACAGCATCAATGTGACCTAATGGTATCCCTGGATGTGTGCTATGTGAACTCCAAGAGGACATACAACCGCATATAAGACTGATATTTAACCTTGGCCGTACTACGGGATATGTACCTGAACACTGGCATACAGCAACAGTGGTCCCACTCCACTAAGGAGGCACCTCTACTGACCCTGGGAACTACCGCACCATAAGGTTAACCAGCCTGGTCTGCAAAGCTATGGAATGATTCAGTATGGGACGCATGTACAGCGATATTGGGCACCTGCAGACACTTGTTCCTAGCCAGTTTGCCTTTGTGATGGGCTGATCCTGCCTTTTGAACCTGGTTGACCTTTCAAAACAGTCACAACAGCCATTGATGAGGGCAACGCAGTCCATACAGCCTTCCTGGACTTGCCTAAGGCCTTCAACACAGTACTCCACTCAGGCATCATAGACAAGCTCATTAGCTTACATGTTACTACATATGTCACATGATGGGTTGCACACTGGTTGACATACAGAATCCATAATATCGATATTGCAGGAGCCATGTCAGACTCAATGCCAGTCACATGTGGTATCCCACAGGCCTCTGTCCTAGCACCCCTCTTGTTTGGCATTTATTTCTTAGATGTAAAAGCAAACATGTGCGGGTTGTGGATGACAAAGTTCCCAGATGACTGCAAACTAAGCGCCACAGTCGTTACACCAGCTGACACACACATCCTACAGACAGGCCTCACTGAAACGGAAAACTGGTGCCAGGATCATGGCCTAACACTGAATGACATGTAATGTATAGTTATCCCCTTTGGGTGGAACTACGTGCACACAACATATCACATGGACATACCTATAGATACAGACCTATGACACATATGGAGGGTTCATAGTATGTAGACTATTAACTTGTTACTTTACATTACCTGTGTTTGTCGCAGCTGGTTGCGTTACCGTTACTACAGCTTCCTGCTGCTGCTAGCCCAGCTTGGTACTGACACTGCTGAAAGCTTCAACTTAGTTTGTGTACCGTGTGTTGTTGTTTGTGTTCTTATTTTTTTTTCTCTCTCTCTCTCTCTCTCTCTCTGTCTGCCTCCAGACAGTGCAATGAAAGTATTGCATGTGTGGTGTGTGAGTACAGGATGCTTTTGTAGGTATCTGCATAAGTCCATGTGATGGCCTCTGCACCAATTGTAAGCCAGCATTTGCTAATTGCATGCAGCCAGTTGTGTACTGATTGCAGTTCTCACTGTAATTTCAGGACAGTGCTATAAAAGGGTATGTGAGATAGGCGGTGCCCTTTCAGATTGTAAGGGCGGGGACCATGCTGGTATGCTGTGGACACTGTTCTGTGAGTGTAAAGGTTAGTATCTCTCTCATGATTCAGGCTGTGTTGTAGATTCACATTTCTCCATTCCTCTCTCCTGTTTCCTGTAGTAAGTGTGTATGCACACTGACGCCTACAACTATATATATATATATATATATATATATATATATATATATATATATATGTAAATATACATACATTTATATATGTACATTAACTGACATTATTACCTACTAGCTACCAACTAGCATGGCTGTTTCTGTTCACACACTACTATTATGGAAATCCACTAGTTTTGACAGTAAGTATAAATGACATGCTTTGTGTACTACACATCCTATATTCCCTTTACATTCATTCCTACTATTACATGATATATTTATTTTAGCACAATGTTCTTGTGTAACAGTCATGGCTTAGTGGTAGGTCATGCAGACTACTGTTTCCAAGGTCCTGGGTTCGAGACTGACAGTGGGATTTTATTTTGTTTTTGAACTGACTACAGGACCTGTCAATCAGAGTGACTAAGGCACTTTTAAGCAGTTGTAACCGGGTTAGCGCTGGTTTGCGTGGAGCTCCCGCATGCGCACTGGCATTCAGCTTCACGCACACCCGCTTACAACCGCTTAAAAGTGCTTACTCATGCACACACCCGCGCTATTTTCTTTGAAAGAAATGAAAATGGGGAGACAGGAAAGTGGTGAAAAAGGGGTCACAAAGAGGGTAAGACAGTAGGGAAACAAGCTTGGGTTTTGCAGGAGGGATGTAGGTAAGGCCCATAGCTGCCCATTTCTTCATCAGAAACAGCTGTGCATATGTATGTAATTTGGTGTGACATTTGAAACCTTCCACCCCTGAGAGAGGTGTCAGGACAGCAATAATACTTGTTGTACAGCCAATTGTAATTGATAGTTTGCATGTCCAGCAGACATGTGTGCGGAATGGGCAGCTATGTATGGGGCGTAATTTTTTTGTGGGTACAGAGTGCCCTTTTTTTTTTTTTTTTTTTTTCAGGTTTGAGTGGTATGTCAGGTTAAGGAAGTCGGTATAGCTGGGGAGGTAGGTTGGGTAGGTCAACAGACAAGACAAACAAGACGCATACAGGGGTGGTGTATGACCCATGTGGGGGGTTACACAATTGACGGGGATGGATGTTTGGATATCCAGAGCCCATGAGCCCACAGATGGCAACAGTGGAACTGATATCCCCACCCATGGGCAGTTGCCACATTCCTTCACTGCCCAGGATGGGGCTGTGCTGGGGGCTGTATAGGCCGGGCAACAGGCATGCCCGTAAGTTGTGCCACCTGTGCCTCAAGCTGGCGTAGGGGCCCAAGAACAGAGTCTTAGATCTCCCTACGCACCACAGTCCGGACACTACGGAGGGTGAGTGGTGGTTCTCCTCCGGCCAAACTTGCAGAGGGGGGACAGGCCCCATCCCCTGCAGCACTTCCACCCACAGGTGGCACAGGGCCACCGGAGGAGGGTCCAGACTGGGCACTAGTGCCAGGTGCACTCGCCAGCTGAGGTGGGAGAGGTGGGTCAACTGGAACCCGCCTTCCCTGTCGTCCTATGTTTTGCATTATGTCATAACAGTTTGGGTTAGTAACATACAATACCATTCGCAATTAGTTGTAACAGCATGCATTAGTTTTCCCATTAACCAAACACCCAGATATTCACACCATTGAACAGCGAACATAACACATGCATAATTTGAACAGCAATACACAGTCCAACAACATGCAGGGTTGACTGATGGCAACAGGCCATCAGGTTTTCATGTATGAACAGGGCAGATGCATCAACGTACATGCAAATATTTATGACCCAACAGGACAAATGTCCAGGGGTGTTAATTGTGGTTGCACATACCAATTTAACGTGGAATGGATTATATGTGGTTATAGGGTGGGGTGAAGAAAATATTATTAACACCTTCGAATATCAATACATATGCTGTACATTTCTAATAGCTGCAGATATATACACACTACTGTTCTAACTACAGTTTCCTATATGACAACTACTTCAATTTGGTGATAGGACTGTTACTGCTACATCAATATACATTTTATTGTTATTCATACACGTTCATATCTGGCTTTGTTCAGCTACATCATCCTGCTACATTTGCTTTATATAGCTATAGACAACTGTGGATGTTTGGTATTTCAGACAATCATACTATCTGCATATTGCAGACTGAGAGCAACATATCCAGATTTTGGGATACACATTCAAGCTGCAGAAACACTTTGAACACATTTCGCAGTTTGGTTCTACTTGTCACATTCATTTCATTCTGTACTGACTGCAGTATACTTTATTCAGGGGTTATTACTACTTTATTGGTGGATTCATAACTCTTTCTCACACTCTCTCACTTGTTTTAATTTTACTATTCAGGATGGTACTTACTTCTAGGCTTTATTGACATGCTTTACCTGTAGTTATTACAATCCTTTCCAGCAGTCTCATTTCTCTCATGTTTCAGTATTTCAACAGGGATATATTTCACACATGTGATTTGCTCATCTTCTGCAGCTGTACTTTTCAGCCTGCTGCAGGTTGTGTACTATTATATTACAGGTGGGGCATCTTTATTTCAGACTTTATTTCAGACATTTTCATTTTTCTGTTTGGATTACAGACTGCAACACACTTTTGTAATCAAGCAATACTTGCAAACACTCTTACACTGTTACTTGCACATTTTATTACTTAGTGACTAAACCGCACTCTTTTGCTAACTGTCATACTTTTATATTTCTTTACAGTTACTGGAAGTGGATTACTGACCTGCCTGGTGGCGCAACCGCACCAGCCTATCACCATAGGCTCTGCGGTTTGCAGAATGGACACCTGCAGCTGTAATATAAATGAAGTAATATTGGAATACACATTTCCATAATATCAGCTAGTTTAATTTCTTACATACATAATTAAATGTAACTTACTCAGTAGTGGGGCGTTGGGCATTTGCCGGGCCTCCTGGATCCAAAGGTTCAATTGGTCCTGCTTACGTCTCTTCAGGTCCGCATGGTGGTGACGGACCTGCTCACCAGTCCTTGGAATCCCTGTGGCACTGGTGAGATCATGAGCCAACCGGTCCCACGCCTCAGCCCTATATGCTCCCCACAGGACCTGGCCCTGCTTGAGTTGGGCCTCATGATTGTGGACTAGGAGCCAGACCATGTATCTGGACTCCTCAACGCCCCACCTCTGTGCTTGAAAGCAACTACCCTCACCTACTCCTGACATTCTGGCTGCAAGTTAGTTCTACAATCGTTTATGCTGTGTATTCCCGCCTATGGGGCTTATATATGCCGTTTTTCCCGCACTTATCTGTGATTGGCCATTTTGCAATTGTATCAACTTCACAAAACCTGCTTTGTCATGCTCCACTTTCTATTCATTCCTATATATTTGCTATTACTGCATTGCTAAGTACAGCTGTCATGGCTTAGTGGTTCAGTACCTTGACTATAGTGTATGGTATCCTGGGTTCAAACCTGGCCACTGCTTTTTATATTTTATGATGTCTAGACAGGCTAGGGGGTGTGTCTGCGTAAAGGCAGTTTTGATACAGCTTGCTCAACGTTGCCCGTCGGTTAGCTTGTTGGCGCGGTGCGCAGCTCCGCTCAAACGGGGTATGCTGGTTTATGCTTCATTTGGCTGTTAGCACGCATATCGCTCAGCTCAGCTAGGGGCACACAGTTTCAGCATGTTAAACCACTGCTCACCTACAGGCAGATGCACTCACCTTGTTAAACTGTAGCTCAGCTATAGGCACATCTGGCATTTTTTATTATTTTGTTATCTCACATTTCTTCATAATAAATGGCCTATTTCATTACATTTTACATAAAATATAATTTTATATGTGTACATATTTGTCAGGGACTTGTTTCGTGCTTATTTTACTAAAAATAAAAATTGATGTTGTGGGGGCTCGAACCATGACTGCCTACTCTTCAGCCAACATCTCTATCGCTACACTATTGCTTCTTGGCTTACTTTGCATATTTAGTTCTTATATGCTTTTCCACTGACTGCTAACTGTGGCTAAGCTACGGGCACGCCAGCGCAAACGAGTGCACTCATGGGCAAACATCTTTACAATTTAAAAAAATATATATAACATGTTCATTTATATATTTTATGTTCATAGTCTGTGGGGGCATGTGTTTTGTTGTGTTTATTCACATTTACATGGACTCTGTCGTGGGTGTTTACTTTGGGCACTTTTACTCTTCTGGGGGCATGTCCGCTTGCAGGGCTCGGCCTATGGACACGCCCCCTACTGTCTTCCACGGACCGTGTTAGCCTTAGGTGTGATTCAGCATGCCCTCATGCATATGCATGACATGCTGACGTCACACCGTTTAACTGCAGCCTCAGTGTAAGCCTTGTATCTCTTACATGGAGGCTTTGTGAATCCTGCCCTGTAAATTATTATTTTTTTTTAATGAGACCCATTGTTCCTACTAATATTGGAACTGCCTGAGTATCCTTCTTCCACATTGCCCTCATTTCTGCCTGCAAATCATGGTATTTTAAGACTTTGTGTCTCTCTGTATGCAGACACTATAATCACTGGGTATAGCAATTTCAATGATTAATGCTTCTTTTATCTTCTTTTCATGGACTGCCATATCTGGTTTTCTTGCATCTATTTTTTAACTGCTGGTAATGGGTAATCCCATGTGATATAAACTTCATTATTCTCTATAAAGGTTTGTGTCTCATGTTTCCAATCCTTCTTAGCTACTTCAGTACTGCAATGCTTGCACAATCCCCAGTGCAACAGTCTTGCCACATTTCAGTATACAGGCCCTCTGCCATTTTATACTGGGCCACTAATATTAACCTTTCATCTTTTGGTTTTAATTCATCACTCCTTAACCATCCCTGTGTCAGATCCTGATCAACTCCAGCATTTTCCAGGAGTTTTCTGTAGTTGCAACTACTGTATACTTAACTTTTCAACATCTCTTGCCTTCTCATCTGAGCCTTCTCCTTATATTCTTTCTTTTCTTTTTGGGCACTTTCAGTTGCTGCCTGATTTTTGTTGACTTCTGGTTTATTTCCATTCCCACTTGACACTGACATGCTTCTGCTAAACTAAGCAGGGAAATCATCTTGGATTTGTTCTCTTACTATTTCAGATACATGTTATCAAGTTCAAAGAAGCCCATACGTCTTCGGAACAAGGAATATACATAACCTTCGTATACACAAATTTCTATATATCATTTGATAAGTGTGAAGAATTGTTCTTGTTTTCCTGTACAACTGATCCGATACCTTTTGAGGCCAGTCAGTCACCCCAAAACTGTAAGCTAGAACAGGAATAGCAAATCTGTTTATAGCTTGGACTTTGTTCCTAGATGTCAGGGATATTTTCAGTATTAATTTCAGTCTTCTAAAATAAATACTCCTTACTGAGTTTTGTTCACATTTGTTTATGTTTTATTATTGATCCTTCATTAATTCCCAAATATTTATACACTCCCTCCTGCTCAAGTTCCTTTATATCACACGCCTGCCTCAGACTGATATTGTCTGAGTGCTATAGCTTTTCGGCTTTAAATGTTACTTTTGCACATTTATCAAGACCAAATTGCAGACCTACAGTATAACATCCGACAAAGTTTTGACTACTTCCAGTTGTGCTTTCAGCTACTCACCTAATGAACTATTATGTTTTAAATCATTCACAAAAAGAGTCTTTATACACTTTATTGTTATCTGGTAACCAAATTGTAGCTATGACCTAATATGTTAAGTAGACGGCTTAATGGGTTAAGGGAAAGACAAAAGAGTAGCAATTGCAGTGTCACTCTGGGATATCCCCCTTTGAATTTATATCCCTGGGATAATAATTTGTCATTTATCATGGCTTAGCTGCAAAAGTGGTTTGCTACTGGTTCGTGGTCACTGTAATGTAACTGATCAGTGTGAGGTGCATCTTATACATCTTTAAGCAGTTCTTTATCCATGAATGTGGGATGATGTCAACTACTTTTTTGTAATCTATCAATGCCATACTTAGATTCTTCCCCTTTTTACAATTCTCCATTATGACTTCATTTAACAACAAATGATTCTTTGTTCTATATGACTTTCTTTTGTTACCTTTTTGCTCTATAGCCATAATTGAGTTTTCTTCCAAATGACTATAAACTCTGTCAGTATCAGTTCCAGTACATAGTATATACATCATCAGAAGACAACTTATTGGTCTATTGTTTCCTGGAAAGCTTGAAGGTTCACTCTTAAGAAGGAGTATCATTTTCCCTATTGTTAACCAGGTTGATGACTGTTCAGGCTGTGCAAATAAGTAGTTGTTATTCTAGGCTAAATCTTCCTATAAAGATCTTAATACTTTTAGCCAAAAGTTAGGTATTGCAGTGGATATAAAAAGTTTACACACCCCTGTTGAAATGCCAGGTTTCTGTGATATAAAAAAAATGAGACAACAATAAATCATTTCAAAACTTTTCCCGCCTTTATTGTGAATTATAACCTGCACAATTCAATTGAAAAACAAATAAATCTGTTAGGGGAAAAATATAAAAAAAAATGTACAATAAGCTGGTTGCATAAGTGTGCACACCCTTAAACTAATGCTTTGTTGAAGCACCTTTTGATTTAATTACAGCATCTAGTCTTCTTGGCTAGGAGTCTGTCAGCATGGCACATCTTGACTTGGCAATATTTGCCCACCCTTCCTTGCAAAAGCGCTCAAAATCAGATTTTGAAGGCATCTCTTGTGCACAGCCCTCTTCAGGTTACTCCATAGATTTTCTATTGGATTTAGATCTGGGCTCTGACTGGACCATTCCAAAACTTTAATTTTCATCTGGTGAAGCCATTCTTTTGTTGATTTGGATGTATGCTTGGGGTCATTGTCATGATGAAAGGTGAAATTCCTCTTCATCTTTAGCTTTCTAGTAGATGCCTGAAGGTTTTGGGCCAAAAGTGACTGGTATTTGGAAATGTTCATAATTCCCTCAACCTTGACTAAAACCCCAGTTCCAGCTGAAGAAAAGCAACCCCAAAGCATAATACTGCCACCACCATGCTTCACCGTGAGGATGGTGTTCTTTTGGTGATGCCTTACTACAGGATATGTACCCAAAGAGTGGCGTACAGCAACAGTGGTCCCTCTCCACAAAGGTGGTGCCTCAACAGATCCTGGAAACTATCGCCCCATAAGCCTGACTAGCTTGGTCTGCAAAGCTATGGAAAGGATCATCATGGACCTCATAAATAAAGATAATGGGGACCTACAGACACTGGATCCTACCCAGTTCGGCTTTGTTAAGGGCAGATCCTGCCTCTTAAACCTGGTCGATTTCTTTGAAACAGTCACCAAGGCCATTGACGAGGGGAAGGTTGTCCACACAGCCTACCTGGACCTCGCAAAAGCCTTCGATACAATACCCTACTCGGGCATTATAGATAAGATCACCAGCTTAAATATAAACCCCTATGTCACTAGATGGGTTGCAAACTGGCTCAAAGACAGAACCCACATGGTTAGAATTGCTGGAGCCACGTCAGACTCCAAACCAGTTACAAGTGGTGCCCCGCAATGCTCAGTCCTGGGACCTCTCTTGGTCGGTATATATTTCTCGGAGGTACATAGGTTCATAGGTTCATACTAGGCTGTCTGCCCTAGGGCATTTATAAGCCTAGCCAGAGTGTGTTTGGCTTTTGCCACCCATTTTAAATGAATTTTGCTATGCCCTTTTTCAAGGTTAGTATACTGGGCCTTTGTCTAACAGTGACACAGAAATGATACCCGGGGTAAACCTACGATCTCCCATCCACTCATCAAGATTCCTCTTGAAGAGAGTCAATGAAGGACTCGACCAAGTTCACAGATGACTGCAAACTGGGTGCCATAATCGACTCTCCAGCTGACACAAACATCTTCCAAAAGAGCCTCATAGAAACAGACAACTGATGCCAGAGCCATGGCCTCAAGCTAAATACCAAAAAGTGTATAGTCATCCCCTTTGGCAAAAACAAAGTGCCCACAAATTACCACATAGGTGGTAATCCATTAAGTATGGAAGAAGTAATTAGGGACCTGGGGACCCAAGTTGATAGCAATCTCTCATTTGACAACCACGTGGCCAAAGTGGTTAGAAAAACATTTTATATAGCCCACCTAATCATGAAGGGATTCACATCTAGATCAGGGGAAGTCATCGTGCCTCTTTACACATCCCTCATCAGGCCCATAATTGAGTACAATGCCCCTTTTGGGATGTACCTTACCAGACACCTGCAGCAACTCGAAAGACCCTAAAAGTACCTCACCAAGAGGATCAAAGGGCTCAGACAGATGCCATATGCTGCCCTGTTAAAGAAACTACAGCTCTTCTCAGTTGCATACCGCCTGCTCAGAGGCAATCTGTGCCTGATGTATAAAGCCATGTCCAACCCAGAATTAATGGACATGCTGCACCTCAGAAAATCCAAATCCCATCGAGCTACGCGCTCAAGAGACTTGAACCTCAGCACTGAAATAAATAGGACATACTGGAGGGACAGATTCATAACCCAGAGGCTCCCTTCACTCTGGAATAAAATCCCAGTCCAGGTTAGGCAGAGTCCCTCACTGACTCTCTTCAAGAGGAATCGTAGGTTTACCCTAGGTATCACTTCTGTGTCACTGTTAGACAGAGGCACAGTATACTAACCTCGAAAAAGGGCATAGTAAAATTAATTTAAAATGGGTGGCAAAAGCCAAACACACTCTGGCTAGGCTTATAAATGCCCTAGGGCAGATAGCCTAGTATGAATCTATGAACCTAAGTGTTGTTTTTGTGCCAAACATACCTTTTGGCATTGTGGCCAAAAATGTTCAGCCTTGGCCTCATCAGACCATAACACATTTTCCCACATGCTTTTGGGAGATTTGATGTATTGTTTTGCAAATTTTAGCTGGGTCTGGATGTTTTTCTGTGTAAGAAACGGCTTCCGTCTTGCAACCCTACCCTATAGCCAGTAGCCCAGACATATGGAGAATACATGAGATTGTTGTCACATGTTGTACACAGCCAGTACTTGCCAGAAATTCCTGCAGCTCTTTCAGTGTTGCTGTAGGTCTCTTGGCAGCCTCTCTTACCAGTTTTTGTCTTGTCTTTTCATCAATTTTGAAGGTACGTTGAGTTCTTTGCAATGTCACTTTTGTCTCATATTTTCTCCACTTTTTGATGACTGTCTTCACTATGTTCCCTGGTATATCCAATGCTGTGGAAATTTTTTTGTACCCTTCTCCTGATACCTTTCAACAATGAGATTCCTTTGATGCTTTGTAAACTCTTGGCAAACCATGGCTTTTGCTGTAGCAGGCAACTAAGTAAATGTCAGGAAAATCTTAGTAGGACAGCTGAACTTTATTTTGGATTAATCAGAGTCTCTTTAATTGATGGCAGTTGTGTACCCAAGAAGACTGAATGCTGTAATTAAATCAAAAGATGATTCAATAAAGTATTAGTTTAAGGGTGTGCACACTTATGCAGTCAGCTTATTGTACATTTTTTATTTTTTATACCCCCCCCCCAACAGATCTGTTTGTTTTTCAATTGACTTGTACAGGTTATAGGTTACATTACAGATGTGAAAAGTTTTGAAATGATGTATTGTGGCCTCATTTTTTATATCACAAAAACCTGGCATTTTAATATCCACTGAACATCTGGTCCTGGGATTTTCCATTTAGGAGTTTTTTCTTAATTTTGTTACAGTTTCTCTGGTTGTTACTTCATCCCCTTTCATATCCTGTACCTATGAACTTCTTAACTGTTTATTTTACTTCTTCTATACATTCAGCATATTTGTTATGTCCCATAGGATCTTAGATATTTCTTCAAAATGCACGTTTCTTCTTTTTTGGCACTGTTTATATTCCTTTTACTTTGTTACACATTCCTCTTTAAAACTTTTTGGGCCATCAAGGAATTGCTTAATTTGAATTTTTCCTTTATATTTATCAGCATATCTTCTAAGTTTTTCTGCTCATACTGATATCTTTAGTTTATTGTTTGTAATAGTGTATGGTAGACCCTTGTCTATTATGATGCTCTGCATTGCTTTTATCTTGTCTTTCTAAATATTTTATCATACCTCTCAACTGTCCAGATTTTCACTGAATGTCCAGATTTTTGCCTCATATTTTTGATCTATTCCTCATAAAAATTGTGGCTTTCTGGAAAATCTGTGAGGAATGAATTCACTAAATAATGACAAACATTTGAGTTTCAGATTTCACATCCTTCAGAAAATGCACGGTAGCACAAAAGCTTTTATTATAACTATTTGCTAAGTTTATAAGAGCAATATTTAAAAATTGTCCATGTTTTGGACCTTTGTCCCCCATTATTTTTGGCTTTGCCCAGATTTCTTGTGGTAAGAAGTTGAGAGGTATGATTTTTGTTGATCTGTTTTCCTTTTCTATACTCTTCTAATATTGAAAGTTCTCTTGTCCAAATTGCTTAATGGTTTTCTCTTTTTGATGCTTCCATGATGGCATATGTTGATGCAGTGCTGAAGAATTTAGCATTGTCAGCTGCGTCTGGCCTTCTGTGTGGAGTCTGCGTGTTCTTCCTGCATTCACATGGGTTTCCTCCAGGTGCTCCAGTTTCCTCCCACATTCCAAAGACATGTGACCTGAATTCGTTACAACAGTCAAATGTAGTGGTAAAAGTGACAGGACTAAAATGCAGTGTAAAGAGAAAAACTATGCGAAAAATACACACATGTAAAAGTAACTCGTATATTTAAAGATACACTGCAATTCTGCACTGTAAAGTACTTATCTAACAGTGGATGGATCAAGATGCAGCAGAAAGCCCTAGCAATCAATGGTGTGGTCATAGAACATGTGGAAGCTCTGATATAATGACTTTTAGTGGCAGAGGAAGCTTCAAAACAAACTAGCCCTCTGGTCAATCATAAACAAAATTTGAGATTTCAAACAATGATTCCCAACTCAGAAGAGACATCGTTACCCTGCTGCTAGAGTGCAGACCAAAACCTTCTTAATGTAAAAACACTGTAATAGGTAACTCAAAGTGCAATAAATAACCAAATTAAAACAATAAACCAACAAAAGAGCAAAACCTCAAGGCAAAATCAAAAGTACTTCTAAACAGATCAGGCTGGAAGAACCCAGCAAATAATGCACAGATATAAAAGCAGCACAAGTATATTACAGGAGAAAATGCAACACAGCAACGTGGAAGAAATATTCAGCTCTGGAAACATCTGGATTCAATACTAATGTTTTTCAGCTTTTCCCGGTTAGGGGTCACCACAGTGGAACTCTAGTCCACTAATGATTGGTAGTGGATTTTTACAGTGCTGAGTTGCCAGCCTGATACCCAACCTTCAAAGAAGGTACACCCATTCATGACTTTAAACATCACTCAACCATGGGGGGGGGTATATAGACTCCACACAGAAGGTGCTCTAGTTGAGAACTGAACCAGAAAACCTCTTGCTGTGAGGCATCAATGCTAACCACTGCACCACCATGGCAATCAAGCACAATGGAAAAGCAATAGCACTCAAATGCACTTTAATGTGCAAACACTCTGCAAAAAATGCACAAGTATATAGCTCTGTGCATTTAATTTATGATAAACAACTGGTAATTAAAATAAATCAATAAATCCAAATTTACAAGTTTTGTATCTCTGTGCTGATGCAGTCAGTACTCTGTCTTTCCTGTCTCTAAATCTCTCTCACTCTATCATGTTCTCTTATACTTTCACATATGCAGGTTTACACATATTCACCCATGTAGACCAACACATACACACATAGACATACACAGTTTTCTTTCTTTTTTATTTATTTTTTGTGTAAACTTTAGGCTGGATTTGTGAAGGTTACAACAACGTTTATACTATGTATGCACTTTGTGTACACTTTCTGAATTCAAGAACAACCCTACCACAATGCTGTTTATTCACTCAGAAAGGTTACATTAAGTGTACACATACACTCCTTAAACAACAAAGTGCTGGGTTTTTTTTGTTTTGTTTTTTTACTGTCCGATCTTCATGGCACCTTAATATGCTGCTGTGAAGCAGTGGACTTGTTTTTCAGGGGGCATTACCTGAACATTAATACCCTGCTAGAGAACATCCGTTCCCCATTCAGGGTGGTGATGTACTTGTCACCCATTCTCTAATATAATTTATTGTCAAGCACAAAAGTGTTCTTTTCAGCTCCTGTCTGCAATTACTAAGCAGCTCAGACATTTGTGGTAGTGTAGAAAGTTTTAATTTGTTTTTGTGTAACTACAGTCTTTTGTCTTCTTTATACCTTATATTCTGGGTCATCTTGGCCTAGTACCTGCAATACTTCTTAATCTTCCATTTACTACAACATTTCCATATTTACTGGGTTTCCTAATGTAATTTATTTATGTATATTCTGTTGTTGCTTGTGTTCCCTTGATACAAACTAAATTCATTATTATATCTGTTTACTAAATGCATATTCTCTTCCTTGTTGGTACATCTCTACACATCTTTCAAACATGTGTGCATAAGTATGCATGGATGTACGGATATGTGTATTTATATGTTACATCCAAAGGGCACCATGAGATAAATGTGGCTTTGGTGAAATTCATCTTCTAAAATAATAGTCCATATTCTTTGCAGTTAATGCTACTTTGTGAATGCACTTGCAGCTAAGCATACAGATTTTACCATCTTTCTTCGGTACAAGTGTCAGAGTAATTTATTTACAATTTCACACCTTTAATTTGCATTTTTACATATAGAATTATTTTAAAAATATGCACAGGTAGCAATGTATTTCTTTTCTAAGCTTTCTAATTCATAAACATCATGCTGCTGTTAAAACATATGACATTTAACACAGTCTGCCTTAAAGAGAAGTAACACAAGGAACTAATTTTTCCATTCCACACTGAAGCAAAAAACACTTTTACCTATTGATTGCTGGACTGCAAAATGCATTTTAGGTCCAGTATATTTGATTATCTGATTTTTTTTCTCCTGACATTTTCTGCTTCTGAGAATCCTTCGTATTTAATGTCAGAGCAGGAGTTCAGTTGTGGCACATTTAGTAACTTAAATGGCAAGTTATGCTCTTTACAGCATTCATTCAATAACAATGCTTCCTAGTTATCTTGTTTGGAAATCATCTGTTGTTGTTTATCTAAATCTAAATCTCCTAGATGTGCATAACCCCAGAGGAAAGAACTGGGCCAATAAATAGTACAAAAAATAGATTAACAAGTGTACCAGGAAAGAACTGGTGGGGTGTAGGTGCAAGAGAAATATCCATCCATAGTATGTTGTCAGAAGGATTTGTTACATAATGCTACAGGAAGAAAAAAAGCATGCACCATAGTATTTATGGCAGATGTACTTATACTAATGGCAAAATGCAAGCTGAGTAAAGAGAGAGATTTTGCTTGAGGTTTATAGTACTGCATTTTGCTTTGGATGTCAGATATTTATTTCCATTATCCTTGAAATAGTTCTAATCAGTATTAATGTGAATTAGTTAAGATTCATTTGCAGAGAAAATAAATTTGGAAAAATCAAGAAAAGTTTTAAAGAAGCAGCACATAATATAACCACTCTCCCTTCCAGCAAAGGAGATGGAAGAGTTTATGACAAATCTGACTATCAGATATCGTGAGCTATGAGCTTTTTTGTCATGAAAAAGTAAAGAAGGAAGTACAGTAGATTTAAGATTATGCTGCAAATGAAAATTAGTTTGGATGTGGAAGGAAATGGGGACTGACGTGAAGATGACAGGGGTTCAAGCTCTGAAAAGATAATTCTGTACTATACAGTTCACCTTCCTCTTGATGACAATTTGCAGACCCTATTGAAACATCAGGTTGGATTCAGAAATGCTACAATATACTTAATGAAGCTCTACACTTAACTATACGATTTTTGATTCCATGTAAAATTGCAATAAACTGACAATTATGGTTGTAGGCTATGCAGTATGTTTTCATACAACAAAGTAACAGATGCTCTGCTTATCAGAAGGATGAACAAAGAAGGAATCATTATACATAAATATATCCATCACTCCCAAAAATAATGCTGGAGATATGAAATGCATTTTGAAATGAATGGATCTGAAATAGCAGCATTTCACAGCATTGTTAGTTGTGAATTATCATCACTTTTGCTACCAAAGTTCAATAGCCTTCATATGTTGCAGAGTGTTTTGCTTCAGAAATACTATGCATGAATTGTTGGTTTGGAAAATAAACTATTTCCCATGTGAATGAGGTTTATCTTTTAAAGTTTCATGTCTATTTTTCGAAGACCGCACATGTGCAGGCACATATACACTTGCATATACTGTCACATTCAAGACGTCAAAACAATATCATAGAGCACTAACACTGAGGAAGAAGATTTGTGCTGGCATGCAGATTAGAACCAACTATACGAATACAAGTAGTTTCTGTGAAATTATCTAACAGTGTGTGAGAATCTAATGGCACTTAGTGGTCCCCTGATGTCAAGAATGATAGAGCAATAAAAAAGAGCATACCATCTAGAAAGTCACATATAGGCAAGGAGTCACAGAGATGCAGTGCACGACAAAACACATCTTGCATCATGTAGCAAAAATACAATTCTATATAAAACAGATGAAAAACCCTCTAGTGACATGTTGGGTGGGAAGGTAGTCATTTCTGCTTCATTGAAAGTATATGGAGCAGGATGGTAAAGCCACAAACCCAACCAAATGGAGCAGTGGAAGGGATATGAGCTTATGAGAGGATGTACTATAGCCATGGCAGGTATTGTGAATTTGTGTATGTTGTGGTTGGCTGTCACTAGGTGCTGTATAGCAGCCTTGTATCATATATGTTAAAGACCAGTGATCTCATGCTCAGACACCTCAATACCATACTGGTTCCATTAAAAGTTTCAAAAAGGGAGTATAAGAAAGTAGGAAAGGGGGTATATAGCAAACAGAGGTACATATGGATACACATACAATGAAAACATTCAGGGAAGAACAGATGTTGGGAGTTAGAACACAATGTTTTTGCAGGGATATTCCCCTTGTTTTATATAAGGAAAGAGAGAAGGAATGATGGGAAGAGTGAAAGGGAAACAGGCAATTGAAAATAGAGTAGGCAGTGGGAGCTGGCAAGCAAACATAAAAGTGTACACACAAACAGGGGCAGACAGGAACATACCAGGAAGGATGACACAAATAGAAGACACACAAATGACTTGGGATAGAGTGCAGTAAGGGCAGACTACCAGCCGCTACAGGTTTTGCAGGATGTTACTAGGACCCCCTAGATGTAGTAATGCATTCTAAGTGACCAGTGGAATGGGTTACATGCTGCTATGGTGCCCCATGCAAAGGCCAGCCAGTACAAGTCTAACAAGGGATTAGATGTGCAGTGTCCCAGCCTATCATCACCCAATATCTCTTTCTCCTGATCTGGAACAAGTGATTAGGGCAGAATACCTGCCTGGAAAGGACCAGAACCTCACCCCCCCAGTAAGGAACTCTTAACCCTAATCAGCCACCTCAACTTCAGCCATATCCTGGGCAGTACAGAACAGCAAACAATGATCCTCATTCTTCTTCATAGAGTTGGGGAGATACAAAGGGCATTGTAACATTACTAATGATCTCTTACAGATTGTATAAATGATATGGGTAGACCTGAGCACATAACTTACACTCTGATATGCCGACAATCTCTGTTGCCTCCTGTAGTACACAGCAGCATTTTACTTTCTTTTTGTCCACGTTGAAAGACAAATGGGCTATAACAGCCATCACAGACTGGTGTAGTTGAGATGCAGACAGCAGTGCAAAAGTCAGCTCCATGTAGGTATTAAATGAAGCAGACACCTGAAATGGTGCCCACAACTTGTGAAATTTGCTATATCATCAAGTGTATTTGCAGTAAAACAGAAGACAGAGATGGTACCCAGAGGCTAAGGAAAAAGCTGTACTCACACATGCATGTGTGATGACACAGAAGCAAGAAAATGGTGGCCACACCCCTAAGCTTGATCATGCAGGTGTCCTACCCACAAACACAAACAGTACCAAAATAATACAGCAGTCAACAACCACACCTAAAGCACACATTCCTACAACTACATCTGCCAAATCGATATGTCCTGGTATCTCTCAAAGGGGAAAACTTTATTAGGTTCCAAATGAAATGTACTTATCAGGTACTGCAGTTACTCTGACAAAACAAACCGTAGTTTTAAAAAGCATATGAAACACCATAGAAATGCAAATGCAATTCTATTTAGAGCATTATTAACTCTGCTTCCTGCATCCAGAGGTCTTCAGGCAGTGGTGCCACTAGTCAATGCATCAATGGTGCTTAATTGCTCACCTGTTAAGACGATGTCTGTAACCTTCATCCTAACCTCTACCTGATCATACTATGCATACACCTTATTGAAATACAAGCTGCACACATGGACCCCAGTGGTCACTAGCTATATTGTCTATGAAGCCCATTTTTCAGCTATACACCCATGTGGCCAGTGGTATATTACCTACCCCAGCTGCATACATACACATTTCTGTCCATACCCTTGGTCTTGAACACTACTGGGGTACCAAATGCCTATAACATATCTATAACATATCTGAAGCCTCTACTGTCTTCATGTCCCTGTACATTCTTTTACTGTTGTGTCCCTCCAAGGAAAATAAAGGTTAGACAGTTTCAGACAAGCAGTGAATGATGCCCAGATATAGGCACTTATGACCAATGTACTGCATCTTTTGGACAGAATGATATCAGTACTATAGGTAGGAATAATTATACAACCCAGCAATGTTGGTAACATGCCAAAGACATGATATGGTGGGACTCAGAAAAGGCATGCAGACCAGCAGGGTGCAGCTTGGCTTCTTGGGAGGGGGGATCTAACACTGCAACTGTCATCAATGATGAGGAATTGTTTGCACCACTGCATAGTCAGGCTGAGATTATGAGTATAATACCTAGAAGAGTGGGAAGGTTATGGAGTGACTAAAGTGCACATACCTCACATGGAGAACAACCGGGTTACTATCCATACCACAGCATGGATAGTGTACAGTACACAGCGTACACTGTGTGAAGATGCACTATATATATATATATACAGACAATAGGGATAACACAGATACCAATATTATATGGTCCTCACAGGTACATTAGCATTAGGCAAAGAGAAATTCCAGCATAGGCATGTGTATGTTTTATACCTGCTATCTGAATGCAGACTGCAGGGCCTCAGATGTTGGAGGGATAGACAGATCACTCTATTATGTCTTGTATTGTGTATTCACAGCTCAATCCACATCTCCACTAGCACCTGTAGAAGCAAGACATCAGACTGAGCTTAGCACCTACACAGGCTCTACTGGTGATGTGGACACAAACTGAATCATAGTCTCTCTTTCTCTCTCTCACCTGGGTGTTTCTACACCCATTGGTCAGGAAGAAAGTCTGGCTTTACCCACACCTGACACAGGGGCTTCACTGCATATGCACACACCATCCCCACGAAGGGAGCTCTACCCTGTTTCATTGAGGACTACTACTAATCCCTCAGGGACTGCAGCACCTGATAAGTGCATTGCATTTGGTGTGGGTGTACCCATCATAAAATAGTCAATGAGGGTTTCCCAGTGTCATCTCTTGTCATAGTCAGTCTTAATATGTAAGCAGCACTTGATGTTAATCAACAGATGTGCAAGGCTATAATCATAGAATGTTCATTAACAACCCAGACCAATAAGGAGATGATTTGAGTGTTCCATGGTTTCCAAGAGGATGTATATCACAAGTGCCAATGCCTCTAAGAGACAATGGCATCTAGAGATAATGCCACAGTAGGTCTAGTGAGGTCTGTGGTAGAGCACATTATTGCCATATCTACCCTAATGCAGAAGATATTGAATGGCACCTTTACTGTTTAATCCAGTAATGATATCCATGGCTGGGAGAGTGAATGTACCCAGGGTAACCACCTATCCAGGCAGCCATTGCAGGGAGCACAGTCTGCATCTCCAAATGTAGGTGTATCAGTCCTTACCACCTGATGTCTTGTGTGGTTAAGTCACAGAGCCTTCTGGGGCACAACACCTCAGTTGTGCACCATGACCCCATACAATTCTGATTCCAGCAGCACCAGCACATCAGTGTAATAGGGGCCTCTAGTCCTACCAGCTCCTGCCATCACAGTGCTTTTGTCACATGGTCATGTATGGGCATACTCACACTGTCTATAGTAGAAATTATCTATTATGTAGATATCTATCTATCTTCACAAGATCATGTCTTTGTCATTGTAGACCTGAAAAACTCCACATTTTGTTTCCAGCTATATGTCAATGGGTTCCTAACCACCTGTGCAAATGGTGATGGCTTTTATCCCATGCCATCCCATCTACTGTGTGGTGAAAGTCAAGATTTCTGATGCAGAGTGTGACTTGATGATGCATTATCCAGCACAGAGTTTCAAGATTTTTGCATGTGTCATTTTGTTTTGAGTGATACCCCTTGTCTCTCTGGACTTCTCAGGGTCCATAGAGATAAACTAGACAATGTCACTTCACCTGCACTGCCATATACTTTGCACAATATTATCTGGGGATTTGAATTGCTACTGATGGTTGCTACCTTTTAATAACACTGTTGCTGGTGGTATCAGGGTCTGTTGTTGCAGGACCAGAAGATCCTGTATCACATGGCTGGACTACTGGCTTCCAATTAATCATGTTAGGCAGCATGCTGTATGTAACATTTTATTAATAGCTTGTAGGCTGTAGCATGAGTATATTGTAATAAGCCTCAGATGTGTTTTAACAGTGGAACCAGGCTTTAAGCTTGTAGAGCACACACTATGCAACATTTCTGATTTCTGCTTTGGTGTTGTTGTCTTACATTTCTGCCATAGCTCATGGCTTCCTTATGGGTGTCATCAACCAAGAGAAACTCTTCTGATTATACTAATATTCATTCATACCTGCTAGGGCCTTTATTTTCAAATGCATTTAGTCCATAGTTCTCAGTATTTTGGGGAGGTGGACAATGTCATACACCTGCTTAATATTGCATTCCAGTGCCTTTCTGTTTAATTTGCCACTGTTTTTTCCTCTATTCTTTAAGTTCTTCCCAGCCACCACTGTGACATTAAGCTAAACTTTTCTGAAATTTTATGCACAGGAATAGAGTTTCAGTTTAATTTTTTTCTCAACCTTCTTACCGTTCTCTTGCTGTAGTTTTAAAAGGTTGAGTCTCTGGCTTCTGCTCCTTATGGTAATCTGACTTCCAGATTCCCTCTTTTCCCCCTTTCATAGATGTTGCCTGTTGTATAACCTATTTAAATACTTCCCTACCCATTGATTCCATATATTCATAATAATAAGTGTACACCCATCAAACCAGTTTTGCATTTGAGTAAACCTCCCTTATTACAAATTGCCTCCTGCTATTTTCCCCAGAGTTTCCATCTGCTTGGAACCCTTGCCACACTCTGAGGGAGTCCTGTGTTAATCCTGCTCCATCGTTGGCAGATAAAGAGATTTATTTTATTTTGTGGAGTTCAGTCAACTGTATTGTGCCTTGTAACCATTCTAAAGGTCCCTAATACTTGAAATTACCTTGCCAAGGCAGCTTGTTTAAGTTGCTTCATTGTAGCATTACACTCACAAGCAATCTTTCTTGTTTTTTTTTTTTTTATGTCAAGAGTTTAACAGTGCTCTGTACTTCCCAGAAACTAAATTTTATCTATAAAACTACCCGTTGAGCTGAAACCTGTAACGTAATGTGGCTAAATCAAAGCCATTGCATTGAGACAAGGTTAAAGCAGCTAGTTTGCACATTAAACAGCACCACTAGCAAGTCTTAACACAATATGACCTAGTTTAGTGCCAAACCCCAGAGACCAATCAAGGAGACATCTATATAATCCAGTCCACAACCTGCAGTAGTCAAACAAAATACATGTCCAGACAACATGGATATGTAATTCTGAAATGCCTTCGTAGCCAGCTTGGTAGATATGGGCATCATGAGACAATGTAACAATTGTCTCATGTTCACAGACAACCATCTAATCCTTAAAGAAACAAACACAGTATGTGAGAGATGCACATGTACAGTTTCACTGGAGGCAAAAATCTTGCATACAAACAAGGTTGTCAAGAAACCTCACACTACATCCACCACACCGTGTCCACACAAATAGAACATCTTTCACCGAAGGACTAAAAAGCAATCTTCCCAAACCTCAAAGACCTCCTAAGCCTATAAATGTCAATGCCTATCCTCAGCAATCTCCAAAGCACTCACCAAAAGCAATACCAAACACCACACATACTCCTTCACCTAGTGGAGGCCCAAAAGCAAAGCCCACAAGGTAAGCAAACACACTACCCAGGACTCTTGTCATAGATGACTACACTGTGTGACACACAGATGCCCTACTCATCAGACTGAGCAAGGAGAAGATAATGGTTAGATGCTTATCTAGAGCCAGGATCCACCAAGTTATGCGCACACTCAAGCCACTACATCAGAGGCACCAGTATAATTCTGTCATACTTCATGTGGGCATTAATGACCTGAGACATGCTTCCTTGGACTATATGAACAGAGATGTTGTCTGAATATGTGTTTCAGGCAGGTATGTGCCTTGTACTAAACAGCATTCTTCTTGCACAAGGATGATGCCACAGTGCAAACAAAAGATGATTGAATTCAATAATTGGCTAAGTTTCTAGTGTCTTTCCAGGGATGTTAAATATTTGTCATCATGGGAGGACATGGTTAACAAACCACATTGCTTTGCAATGGATAACCTGCACTTGACTCTAATAGGCTTTTTTAGGCTATGCCAAATTGACAAACCTACTGACATAGCAAATGAAACCCAAAGAAAACTAAAGGTGTTACTGCTCAGTGTAGGGGCCTAAACAAAAAAACTCCACATCCTACAAGTTCTCTTCACTCTGGAGAGTACAGATATCTGTGCCACTAACCAGACCGTACTCTGGCAGTGCAAGACTTCAGTGACTTCCACATATCTAGACCATCAGCTGAACAGACAGGGCAAAAGCTGGAGTGTCCATCTATATTAGCAACACGCATAATTCTAAGTTGGTTAAACAGGAAGGTGCCTTGAAATTTCTTGACATGCAAATCACCATAGGCAAAGTCCCATGCCATATTCTAGCAAGCTATAGGTCATGCTCTATGTCTCCAGAATCCCATAGCTCATACTTAGACCTACTGGCGACATTCACTGTTAAACCAAATATACTAGATAGACTTTAACTACTCATATATAGACTGGGAAACAATCACTGCCTCATACTTTCAGGCACAATAATTCCTAGAATTTATTAACACGAATATCCTTGCGAGATAGTGCACACACCTACCAGAGGTTCAACCATACTGGACCTAGTATTCTCCATTTTTGAGAGTCCTGCACCCCCCATGTCCTCACCGATGAGGTCAAGACTGCAAAGCTGTCTCCTTCAAAATAAAATCAACTTTGTAAGCCCAGCAAACCATCTAGAAATCTGGAGCTCTTCCAAAGAAAACTACATGCTATTAAGTGATAATTTGTCAACATTCAGTGCCCCTCCCAACCCCGAGTTCACAGCATCCTATTTGGAATTGTCCACAGAGACCTTGTACAACCATGCAAATTGCTGTATAGAGGCTGCTGTACCTACTAGATGTAAGCCCAAAACAAACTATAAAAACAAACTACACTGGTGGAATCCTAAGCTTAACAGGGTATATAAGAAAGGAAAAAAGTCAAAGCTAAAATCTGGAAGAGCAACTCCCATGATGGTAGATCCCTTATTAAACTAAACAGGAGACAAAGAGGACTAATTAAATCCAACAAGGCCATTTATGAGGTCAAGATAACCTCGCAGGCTAAAGACTACCACAAGGCCTTCTACAACTATGTCTAAAAGCTCAAAAGTAGCAAACAGTAGTGCACTAAATGGGTGGTAAATAGTGGCACCTTCAAAGAGCAAAGCAGCATAGAAAATTTGCTGGCTGACAAATTGAAATCAAACTTCATCCCCACTCTCCCCATAACCCCCCAAGTATTAGCAAGGAGCAGATCCTGAAGGCTCTCACTACTGCAAAAAACACAGCTTCAGTGGGCACCAACAATACCCTGGCATACTTCCTAAATAGCTTGAAACAGGACTATCAGTATAATTTGAGATACTTTTCAACTATAGCCTCAAAGCACAACTTGTACCATGAGAACAGGGGACTGCATTGGTTATCCCACTTTACAAGGGTAGACTATTAACCATCACTGGAAATTACAGACCTATTCATCTGACTAGTCTAGTATGTAAAGCCATTGAATAAATTATTGTGGAAATGATCAACAAAGATATAAGCAACCTTCAAACACTGAATCCAACCCAGTTTGGCTTTGTCAAGGGAAGGTCATGCTGACTAAACTTGGTGGACTTCTTTACAAAGGTTACCAAGGCAATGGATGAGGGGAAAGAGAGCATACCACCTACCTGGACCTAGTGATGGTGTTTGATAAAATACCCCACTTGGTTAGAGTTGACAAATTCACTGAATTGGGAATAAATCCCTATATAACTCACTGGGTTGAAAGCTGGCTCAAGGATAGGAAGCAGGAAATCAGGACTAGCAATACCACCTCCATCCTTACAAACACAAGGTGCAGGGTTTGAGTCTCACAAGGGATAATTGGCTAGGCTTAAAATGGCTCGCAAGGGCAGTTAGCTTAGTACTAATCTATGAACCTATGAACCTAAAACATGAATCACCAATGGGGTACCTCAAGGCTCCATGCTGGGATAATTCCTTTTTGGCATCTACTTCTCAGAGGTAAAGGCAAATGTTAAGGGTCTTTGGCAGACGAAGTTTGCAGATGACTGCAAATTGGAAGCAATCATAGATTCCCCCGACACAAACATTTTGCAAGAAGGTCTAATACAGACAAATGACTCATGCCAGTCAAGTTTTAAAACTCAATGCAAAGAAATGCATTGTAGGGCATTTTGGGAAAACTTTCACCCAGGATAATCACTCCATCAATAAGAGAACCCACCAGTAGTCAGGGATCCGGAACATATGTAGACAGAAATATGAACTTTGACCAACATGTAGCCAAGGTAGTAAGAAAATCATTCTATGTCACCCAACTTACAAGTAAGGGCATTCAGATCCAAGGAAGTTATAATGCCACTTTATTTGGCCCTTATCAGACCTATCATTGAGTATAATCCTCCATTCAGTATGTACCTGAAAAGGCATAAGCAGCAGTTGAAATGTGCACAAAGTTTCCTTACCAGCAGAATCCAGGATATAAACACATTGTCCAGTACAAATTGCCTCAAAGCTCTATCTCTGTACTCAGTCTCCTACAGGTTACTGATGGGTGATCTATGCATGGCATACATGGCATCCTCAGATCCAGCTCTAATGAACTTTTTGCACATCCATAAAATGTACAGGATCAGAACAACTAGACGCAAGGATTTAAATTCTGTTTGTGACATTAATAAACCATGTTGGTGAGAGATGTATGTTTCTCAGAGCATCACGATTCTCTGGAAAAGGCTCATCATCCATATAAAGCAGAGTCCATTCCTAACCCTATCTTAGCGTAACCTTGACCAATGGATGCGGAATCAGAAATTTATCCCCAGTCTTGTCTCCATGTCTCTGATAGACAGAGACCGACAATAATGCCCAAACTAATATACCTCCCCATATAACCCTCTAGAAATTTCTTAACATATCCCCTCCTAATAAATGCACATAACACATAAGTAGATCATTGGGTTAGATTGCACTGTTAGGTTTATCCAGGCCCTGGCTGTCATTATCCTAGTATATACCTATGAAAGTATGAACCTATATAACAATGGTGGGGCAAAGGCACTGCCTGTCCCATGATCAAGCTATTAGAGGAATGATTGGCAGTGAAATAGGAAGAATGAGTGGAATGTACATACTGCCTACCTCGACCTGGCCAAAGCATTTGACACAATTCCCCACTCAGATCATATAAATAAACTCACAAGACTGGGCATAAATCCATATGCTATGAGATGGATAGCCAATTGGCTCACAGACAAGAAACATGAGGTTAAAGTGGGTGAATCCAGATTCAGCAGGAGGCTATTTACTAGTGGTGTGCCATAGGGCTCAGTACTGGGGCCACTCCTTTTTGGAATCAAGTCAAGGCAAATATGGAAGGCCTCTGGATGACAAAGTTTGCCAACGACCATAAGCTGGGGGCAATCACTGAATCCCCCAGTGATGTAGATATCCTTCAGGAGGGTCTAGAGCAGACAAATGATTGGTGCCACAACCATGGCCTAAAACTAAATGCAAAAAAAAATGCATCATCATACCCTTTGGGAAGTCAAATAACCCTGCAAATTACAACATTAATAGCATACACCTTAGAGTCAACAAAGAGGTGGGAGATCTAGATGCACAGATAGATAGTCTGAACTGTGACCACTATGTGTTCACAATGGTGAGGAAATCCTTTTATGGGGCACAATTTATAAGTTAAAGTATGGCATCCAGATCCAAGGAAATTATAGTCTTGCTGAGCTCAACCCTCATTAGACAATAATTGAGTACAGTGCACCATTTGGCATGTATCTGATTAGGCACTTACAGCTGTTGGAATGGCCTCAGAGGTTCCTCACAAAGAAAATTCTGGTTGCAAACAACATGAACTATCCAGATAGACTAAAATCCCTATCCCTTTACTCTGTCTCCTACTGACTATTAAGGGACAGCCTATGCCTGACCTACAAGACGCTCACAAATCCAGCCCTGATGGAGCTGCTACACATCTGCAAGTCAAACAACATCAAGGTTACCTGATCTAGGAATCTATACTTATCAACTCAAACAAAACATGCTGGAGAGACAGATACATGTCTCAGAGATTGCCCCTTCTTTGGATTAGGCTTCCTATTCACATTAAGCAAAGCCCTTCCCTGGCCGTCTTCAAATGCAATTTGGATCAATGGATGGGGAGATCACAAATTCACACCTGGGGCAATACCTATCTGCGTTATGGACAGGAGCAATCTGCAACATACTCATTGTACAGCCACAAATCTTTGCCATACTCTAGCCGATAGGGGCCAAATATATTGGGTAAAATCGGGTTATGTTGGCTAGGCTTGTAAGGGCCATTAAGCCATTAGACTAGTAATCTCCTCTAAACCTATGAACCTAGTGATATTACTGATTCCTAAATTAATAAATTTAGCTGGTCACTGTGTTAGTATTAATAAATCGGTTGAAGAGTTTACATAAACTGTTTGCTACAGTCCATTACTAACTGTAGGAATGCGTTTGCATAAGCTCATTGTTAACAGCTTAGAGCTTAATGATAAGTTTTATTGATTTATTTATTTTTTGCTTGTTTAGTCATAAAGTTTGGGTTGAGAAGGGTGCCAGTATGGATATTGCCCAGGATTCCAAATATATTTTAGTCTGAGTTTCTTTCCAACATATAGAACATGTCAAACATTTGGCATTATTAAAAATCCTAAGTCCCTTCTCTCTGTATCATGGTCTGTATTTATTTAATAAAATTTCAAATAAAATCACTGCAATAGAATGCAATTTCAGAACATTCAGTGAAATTCTTGTCATTTATGCTTGATATCTTGCCTTAGATATCATATCTCTATATCATGGTAGTTTTTCTACGGACATGATGATAATTTTTTTTAAATAAATTTTTTATTAATGTAACATATTTATAATATATACACAGAAAGGAAGAAATTCAACTTCACATATTGTTATATAATGATAGGAATACACTGAATCATCAAGGTAATCTTATACAATAAACACATTGAGAATCTTAATATTTCAGTAGGAACATTTCAAGGTTATCCCAACAACTAAAGGTCTTACTATAATTTATATATCTTATCCTGATCACATCTTTCCCAGTTTTACATAGTATCTATGTTAAATTTTAAAAAATTCTTTGAATGTAGGAGCTAAGTTTGATTTCCAATTTTTTTGTAATAACTTTTCTGACAACTGCCAAAATAGTCCAAAATAGTCTTTGCTCTTTGGCTTTTACAGATACAGGAAGTGGAACATTCATTAGTATTACTGATCTAGTGAAAGAACAATTAACAGACCATAATCTCTTTAAAAAAGTATGTATCTCTTCCCAGTATACATTTAAGTTTTCATAATCCATAAACATGTGTGTCCTATCAGATTTTTACATCTTTAGTACATCTCCAATAAACTGAAGAAGTCATTTTACTAAACTTAGAGGTACTTCGAGATTTTATGTGAAATAACAAATATTCTATGTATATATTTCCAATAAAACCTTTCCAGTATAAACTTGAAGAAGTTTGACTGACTGATTTAAGTATCAAAGCTTTATTCTTACCATCTATTGAGTCTTTAAATTCACCACTGTGTAAAAAGTTCCAGAATTTTGTATCAATATTATTATTATTATTTTATAATCAATTTACATAGCTTGGACAACCTTCCTTTGTTGGTAAATTGACCTTCAATAAAAGCATTCATATATTCATATAATGGGGAAATGATGTTCTGTTCCTCTTCACTCATATTATCTAAAAATTCATTTAATTTCTTACTGATGGATAGGATTAACTGGTTAGCAGATTCATCCAGCTTATATTCTTCCATTAAATATTGTGTGGACTTAGCTTTTTCTTTTTCAAACCAATCAGACCATAATACTAATCTATTCCATTTTAGTAAATTCATTTTAGCACTGTTCTGAGTTTTCTTAAATCTAGAGGAATGTGCAATAGGAAAACACAAAACTCCCATTTTGATAGTAATGGAGCTTTAAAACCTTATTTCTTAACTGTTTTAAGAATTGACTTTATTTATGCAGAGTCTAAAGATTGAAATGAATTTCCCTTTAAGGTAAATTTTGTTAACCAGATGAAAGGATTATTACAAATTTCAAATTTATCATCTTTAATAAACTTATAGGAATGTAGTATATCTGCTCGTAGATGGTTTTCCATTGACTAGTGTAGGTTGAATCTATCCAAAGTATAATAGAGTTAAAGATAGCAGCAATAGAATAGGATTCTACATCTGGGAAGCTGATATCATCATAATCGCATACATAATCTTATATGATTTCTATAAGCAATTTTCTGCTTTGTAGGATACCATAACAATGAAGTTAACATTTTTCCCATTTTCTTAAAAAGTTTTTTGTCAGATATTAAAGCTATTGCATGCAATATATACATAATATTGGTAATCTAATCATTTTAATAAGCACTAAGCTTTCCTCAAATGTAAAGAAAAAAAAACATAAGAATTATACAATGACTGGCCATTATCATTCCAAAATGAGCATGCTGATTGGTCAGCCCAACCAGCATGCCTCTTATAAATCAAGCATATACCAATGGAAAAAAGTTCAGTTGCCTGGACTTTCTTCTATTAATTTATGCTATGGGAACTCTACTTTTTTATTTAAAAAAATAAACTTCCAATAACTGGAGACTTCAAAAGAATGAGACAGACAAGATAGAGAAAAATACCAGAATAATCAGTTACATTATGCAAAACTAGAGAAACATACCTGATTAGTCTTATATTTTCTCTGCCCCATTTCTCCAGTATATTGAAGTCTCCCAATTTCATTGTTTTAACTAAAAAAAAAAAAAAGCAAAGTAGATTGATGTACTGTGTAAGCATGGGGGCAAAAGTCCCAAATACATGTGAAGCACATCAAGAAAGCCCCAGGATACCTGGGAGAAAACAAAAAAAAAAAAACAGCACTGTACCATTATACAAGGCCATTATTTAAGAAAAGTAAATAACTTTTTCTTAAATAATGTCATTGTATAATAGCAATAACCCATGGCTGGGTGTGGGCAATGCTGATTTATCCACAGTTGCTTTGTTTGATCACTCATACCAAGCCACACCAATCATGGGTAAAGCCAGCATTACTCACACCCACCCATGGGTTATTGCTATAGTAACACTTGTTCAATTGCTTTTTCAGAATTATTACTAAAAGTCTTACATTTGGATAGATTTGTATTCCTAAATGTTTTAATTCTTTTCCTTCCCAAGTATATTTATATGTATCCTTAAACTTATTATGTAGTAACTGAGTTAACACTAAATTACAATTTAGTTGCTATTAAATTTCAGCAGCAATAATTCTTAAAACTTTTCAATTTCCTAATTCAGTTCTTTGATCAAATAATTTAAATGTCATATAGTTCATAAAATATCATCTCCAAAAATCTGTAGTTCAGATTGACAATCTCTATTAACTGAGACTCCATCAATTTTTCCATTGTTTCTTATACTATTAGCTAAGGGCTCAATAACTAATGGAAATAATAAAGGGAACAAGGAACACCCTTGCTTTGTGCATTTGTTTAAAGTGAATCCTTGAGAAATGTAAGCACCATTTTTAATGCTTCCACTTGAAACCATTGAATGTTCACAACATTGAAGTTCTAATCATCAAGACCAGAACATTGATGTTCAGAACATCGAAGGTTCAAAGTGGAAGTGCCAGGTAAGTACAAATGGTAAGTTTTGGATGTATATGCTGGGCAGCAAGGTGCCCTGCATGCTGTGTGTGTGTGTGTGTGTGTGCCATCTGAGTGTTGGCATTGCAGGTAGGGTACGGAAATCTCCTGTTTAGCGCTACCGCATATATAGCAGTAAACAAGAGATTTCCCTTACCCCACTGTAGTGCGATCTTGGAGTTGGAATATTAAAGTAGGGGGGTGTGGGGGGCACAGCCCCCCACATGAGGGGTGCAGAGGGGTGAAGCCCCCCTGCATAAAATAGTTTGTGAATGTTTATTTCTTTTTCTGTGGTTCACTTTGAACCTTCGATGTTCTGAACATCAATGTTCTGGTCTCGATGATTAGAACTTCATTGTTCTGAACATTCGATGGTTTCAAGTGGAACCTTTTTAACAGATGCTTTGGAGTCTCTATACAGGTTTTTTAATATTCCAATAAACTGTTATGGAAATGCAAATGCTTTTAAAGTTTTAAACAAGTAGTTCCAATCTACATAATCAAAATCTTTCTTGATATCTAAGCTAATTAGAGCCAAATTCTTGTTCATTCAGTTGTTATAAGTTACATAGTTACCCCTTTTATATTATCATACATTAATCTATTAACTATAAATCCTGTTTGGTCTTTATTAATGATCTACTATATCTCTTAATCTTGTGGTAAAAATGGAAGCAAATATTTTATAGTCTACATTTAATAATGACATAGGTTTATTTGAGGAGACTAACATATTATCATTCCCTTATTTAAGTATAAGTGAGATTACAGAAAATTTCCTTGAAGGAGGAATTATTTGCCATCCTGAATTATCCTGAAAATGTCCCTCAATAATTCTAAAATATTTAATTGAAACAGGCTATATAATTCCATACTTAAACCATCTAACCCTGGAGCTTTACCATTTTTATTTTTTTAAAGCTTCTTTAACTTCTCTCAGAGTAATATATTTATTCAGCTGAAATATTTGTTTGTCATTTAGTTAACAAGTGACATATATCTTTAAATAATTGTCATTTTTTTAATTATCAAGATTATTAATTTTATCTTTGTTAAGATCCTCATGGATTTTTTTTTAAATACTAAGCATTTCCTCTATATCTGAAGTAAGCTTATCAGTGTGAGGATTTTGAATATTATTGATTTGTACCTTATTGTTTAACATCTTACTTCTATTGCCTAATCTGTGTAGATTTTTTAAAGTCATCACATAACTATGCAATTTTATTTCTAACGTTATCCCTACTTTATGTATTAAAACTGTTTGATATTTTGTCATTAATTTTTTAATGATTTCAGTACTGTCTAATTTCTTTGTTGGTTGTTCAGACCTTGCCTTGTGTATTTAATCTTGTATTTCTAACAGGTCTTTATCCTATTCTTTCATTTTATTACTACCGCATCTTCCCATTCTATTTTAATATGCATTTTTAAGGACTCTCATTGTATGACTTTACTAACCTGACCATTATCACTAAAACATAAACAATCCTCAATTTTTCCTTAAGGTAACTCTTAAACTCTTTTAATTTCATCATATATACTGGGATTCTGTAAATAATCTGAAATTTCCTTTTATCCATTAGTATGTTAATACTTAATGCATTATGATCAGATAACAAGGATAGTTTTAAAATAATTCACTTTATTACTTAAATCTATAGAGGCATAAATATATCAATACTAGTTTGCATCCCATGCACATAAGAATAATGAGTGAGGAACAATGACTTATCTTCTGCTTTTGCTAGTAAATCAACTAGCATTTTAGCATTTGTTTCTGTTCACTTGTATATTCTATACTAGATACACAGTTAAAATCCCCTGCTAAACTTAAATTACCCTTCCAATGATGTTGTAGTAAGTTTAAGTGATATTTAGCTACTCTTGAACCTATTCCAGGCATCCAGTAAAAATTAGCTAATGTATAGAGTTTGCCATTATATTTACTTATTACAAATGTATACATTTCTTTAGGATCATTAAATGATTCCATGACCTTAGGCATTACATTGGATTTTCTCCAAACTATAGCAGTTCCTCTCCTCTTTTTGTTAAAAGAAGCAGATGATAACATTTCATAACCAAATTAATTTAAATATTGTATATCTTTATCTATAAAGTGAGTCTCTTCCAAGAATATAATGGCTCCTATATTTAATTTTGATATCTCATTAATGATTTCCTTTTGTTGCCATTATTTAGTCCTTTATATTAATAAAGAACAGATTAAAACTATACATACTGTGAATTTAAAAAATATGTATTTTAAAAGATAATATGACACATTTGTCCACCATATTAAAATAGTTATATATAAGACTCTAATCTATACCTCTGACACTATTGTGACATCCCAATTTTTTTTGAATTCTTCCTTTCTACAAACTAAACTATTAAAATTCAAAAATAACAAAGACAAGTCTACAACTGTAACTGTATATAAAACTAATAAATCACTTCCTACTCTGGATACCAAAGTTGCTATTCTGCCTATTGAATATCAAACTACTAAACTATAGCTTTATCTAGCAACACCTAAAAATGAATGCAAAAAATAGAGAAAAGCTAGTGTGACTTACAAATAATTAATTTAATATTATATATAGGCCAAGATAATAAGAGACTATTAATTTAGTTATATATTTTGCCATTTAAAACTATTCCCCTTGTGTCTACATACATGTTTAATAATCCTCTTCTAGTAATCATAGATGTTAAGAAATGGCACAAATAGTTTACTATATACCTATTTTATAGTAGCAGTATAAACTGCCCATTTATTATTCCTGAATAATTCACTCACTCAACATTATTATAACAAGATCTCTAAATAAATAATTATAACAGAATGGGGATATGAAGAGGAAAAAAAAATCTGTAAACTTACAGGTCACAGATAATCTTATATTAAAATATAATACAAAGCAGAGATCAATGTACACACACACACACACACATTATATATATATATATATATATATATATATATATATATATATATATATGTATATATATATATATATATATATATATATATATATATATAAAATGTATTTATCATGTCAAAAGATCGACGCATATTTTATAACTTTAACAAAAAGCTCTAGATTAGTTTTTAAAGCACAAGTGCCTCTATTTCAAATTTCTGTAATACCCTTAACACATCAAATATCAAAATATTTTTAAAACAAGCGTTAACTTATTGTATGGGTGGCTGTGGTCATGCAGCAGTTAGCATTGCCACCTCACAGTAAGAGGTTTTCTGGTTCAATTCTCAGCTGGGATGCTTTTGTGTGGAGTCTGCATGTCCTCTCTGCTGTTGTGTGGGTTTCCTCCAAGTCGTCTGGTTTCCTCCCACATCCCAAAAACATTCTGCAGGTGGATTGAACACTCTAAATTGGCCCTAGGTGTGAGTGTGTGTGTGTGTGTGTGTGTGTGTGTGTGTGTGTGTGTGTGTGTGTGTGTGTGTGTGTGTGTGTGTGTGTGTATGCCTATGTGGAATGTTGGGTGCTGTGCTGGCAACTCAATACAATAAAATTCCACTGCCAATCATTCTGCAGACTGTTGCTCCACTGTTGTGACCCCTAACAGGAAAAGCCAAAAGGAAAAAAGAAGAAGTTAACTTATTATAATGCTTCATAACAATATGTACATTACTGAGATCAAATAGAATGGCTTACTATTTATATGCAGTAAAAAAAAAGAAAAAATAAACAAACAAAAGAATTGCAGTTTATCTTGTATTCAAAAGTTACAAAGAGTTCAATTTAAATCCCATTCTCCTTTCCCGGATTCAAACATATTGAAAAATCTGCTTTACTTTCTATTAAAATGAATGTACTGATTCAGCAATAAAACATTCACATTTCAGTTTTGACTTATGAAATGACTCATCTCATGTAGTCTTAGTGAATCTAATAACATTCAACATTTAAAAAACTTCAAAATGTACATGACCAAACTTCAAATTTCAGATTTTTCATTATGTTGAAATATTTTATATGATTTTCTATGTCAAGTATATGAGATCCTATACATTCACATTTCTATTGTGTGCAGGTATATGCAACAGATATATTTCTTAAAAGCAGTTTGTTATTTAAATATATTTTTGACTTACTTTCCCACTACTATTCTACCTTATTTTATATATCTTGTATTTCTAAAATCTCCCATCAAAGAGCTATTTAATCATAAGTTCTCTATTAATTAAATATTATAGTATGTGTGCATATTTCTAAATTTACTGAAACTGCACTTTTATTAATCTTCCATACTATATATTGCATTCTTTGCATTTATGCAAGTTCATAAGATGTTTATTTTTATTAATTCTAATATTACAAGCAATATTTACTATATACAAGAGAATCCCTGTATGTTTAATTTGAATATGTCTGTTTAGCCATTGTGAACTGCTGTTCTGATCTAACCTTTATATGCTGACATTAGAATGTGGCTACAGTATGTGAAAATGGCAACTCACAGCACCCAGCAGCTGCTAATTTCCTCTGTAGGTTTCTCATTCTTTTTAGTTTTTTTAAGCTGTTCTCATCAGTAACAAACATCTAACTTTACTTCCTTCAATTAATTTATACAGTTAATATTTATAGCTACAGTTAATAATACTGCAGCATAAGCTGATAACATGTAAAGTACTAGTAAATTATATGCTATATATATATATATATATATATATATATATATATATATATATATATATAGCTTTTTAGAGTATATTTCTCACATTTATACTTAAGAAAAGAAAAAATAGAAAGTTTTTTTTCTTCTTTCACAGACATCAGTGATGAACTTTGAACTAGATTTCCTCAGCACAGCTCAAGGTGGGAAATTTTCAGCATTCTGAAGAGGTAGAACATTCTTTTGCTCTCAAGCTTTCTCGGTGTGTCTGTTGTTTCATAAATGATATGAGAAAGGAATGGTTTACACAGGAACAAAGAAAACAAAATCACCAGCACTTTTCAATTAACATATTACTTACATCTGACATTCAGTTTACTCAGCAATGCACATGCAAAGTGATGTTGCATAAGTAAAATACATTTCTTAACTTTAAAGTTACCAATACTGTTGCTTAGAATATAATGACATTTTCTTACAGAAAGTATTTGTTTAACATTTAGAAAAACACTAGTTTTACTTAAATGTAATATATTAAAGTATTTCACTGTAAATATAGTAAAACAGTAAAACTAACCCTTTATATTCCTCATCATGAAAACATTATTTAGCTTAAAATATAAATACATACTTTCATATATTTGAGGTTTAAAATCCAGTACAAACTTTTTACTTAAAATGTAAATCTATTGTTTCAGAAAATAATAGTCCAGCAGTCAATGAATAGTGTGTTAAATATTTTGGTTTCTTCAGAAAAGAATAATTTGATTATTGCAGTAAACACTGAAGTGGCTTTAATATTGAACTTTTTAAGGTCCTCGATCATGGTAAACAGGATTTTCTTTTACTCATTACTTTACTGGAATAGTCATTGTAAAATCTGACTACACCTTCACCTATTTTAATAGGTGGGCTGGACCATTCTGCTTTTAATATTTGATCTTTTTCTAAGCTAGATGTGAACTTAACTATAATTGAGTGTGGTGGTGAGTTTTCCTTCTTAGAAGGTGCTCTCAGGGATCTATACTTTCAGGTCGATTTAATGTTTTATGTAGCCAGGTAGTTAAGAAGTTTATTATATTGTGTCCCTCACACTTTTCAGGTATTCCATAAATTCTAATGTTGTTTTGTTTCAGTCTGTTTTCTAAATCATTGAGTTTTTCTATGAGACAGTTATTTTGTTCTAATAGAAATTCAATCTGACACTCACCTTCAGCTATTCTGCTTTCATGATCATTCAAAGTCTCTTTCCATACTGTTGATTTTTGCCTGTTGTTGTCTTGTAGTACTTTCAAAATGTTCCAGCCTCTTTCTGGTCTCTTCTTTGAAACATTCTATTTTTCTATCCTGTTTGTCTATTTTAAGTAATATATCTTGTTTACTAGATAATATTGACTAAATGTCTTTTTTAACAAAAGAATCCTGAGTACCATTTCTTGAGTGACTCGTTGAAGTCTGTTGTCTCTTAATGAAACAGTTGAAATTCTGACAGAAAAAACTAAAGCTTTTGAAGAGCTTGAAGTTATAAATTGTTTCTCTGAATGTTGTGTCTTTCGGCTTTTCCCAGTTAGGGGTCGCCACAGCAGAACTCTGGTCCGCTAATAATTGGCAGTTGATTTTTACATGCCGAGTTACCAGCCCTGACGCACAACCTTCAACGAAGGTACGCCCATTCATGCATGTCTCCACACAGAAGACGCTCTAACTGAGAATCGAACCGGACAGCGTCTTACTGTGAGGCGACAACGCTACCGCAGCACCACCACCGCGGGTCTAGCTCTGGGTAAGGCACTACTGTTGCTATACATGAACATTCTCTCTCATTAATCAAATTCTTTTCTAACTTGCTGTGGTCCACAATTTGAAATCCCACCATTTCCTTATCTCTCTTCATTCTCTTTTCACTGGTCTACCTTTCCTGTTCCTCCTACTTTTTTAGAGTATTTTTCCTTATATCCTATAGAATTCAGTACTATCTTTTACTGATTTTTACTTCTTGCCCCTAAATAACACAGCAATGCCTGTACTCTTTGACATTAGATCATAGCCAGAAAGGGTAGAAGGTGCCTCAGAGAAGTCTAGAAAATCAACATGTAACTGTTTCCATAAGAAGACGATGCATCTTTCTCTGCTATGTGCTCTTATTTTTTCTTCTTCTAGTTCATAGGTTCATAGGTGTGTACCAGGCTAATGGCCCTGGGGCCTTTACAAGCCTAGCTCATAGGATTACCCTGGCATCATGCCACCCGACCTTAGTTCCCAGTGACTTGTCAAGTAAAGCCACTGAAGTGATCCCTGGGGTGAATTTTCTATTTCCCATCCACTCATCAAGATTTCTCTTGAAGAGGGCCATTCAGGTGCTCTGCTTGACATGTATGGGAAGTATATTCCATAGCATGGGCAATCTCTGGGTTATGAACCTGTCCCTCCAGCATGTTCTGTTGATTGTGGTAATGAGGTTGAGGTCTCTGGAGCATGTGGTGTGGAGGGATTGGGATTTCTTTAGATGTAGCATTTCTAACAGAGCTGGGTCAGACATGGCTTTGTAAGTCAGGCAGAGATCACCTCTAAGTAGGCGATATGAGACAGAGAATAGTTGGAGTTTTTTTAGTCTGTCCATATAGGACAAATGTTTAAGGCCTAGGATCATCTTTGTGAGGAACTTTTGCAACCTCTCCAGTTGCTGCAAGTGTCTAGTGAGGTACATGCCAAATGGGACATTGTACTCAGTGATTGCCCTAATTAGGGAAGAGTAGAGGGAGAAAATGACCTCTTTCTTCCTGGATGAAAAACTCTTAGTAATGAGATGTGCCACGTAGAAGAACTTTCTGACTACTGTGGCAATGTGGTGGTCAAAAGAGTGGTTGCTGTCAACCTATGTTCCCAGATCTCTTATAATGCCTTTTGTGTTCATGGGAACCATTTTTTTTCCAAAGGGGATGATGACACATTTTTTGGCATTGAGCCTAAAGCCATGGTTCTGACACCAGTCATTGGTCTCAGTGAGGCCTTTCTGTAGGATGTCAACATCACTTGGGGTGTTAATAATAGCTTCCAACTTGCAATCATCTGCAAACTTTGTTAGCCAGAGTCCCTTCATGTTGGCCTGGACTTCAAAGAAGTAGATACCAAACAGGAGAGGACCCAGGACAGAACCCTGTGGGACTCCACTCATGACTGGTCAGCAGTCTGACTTGGAGTCAGCTACTTTCACACTCTGGGTTCTACCTGTGAGCCAGTTTGCAACCCACCTAGTGATATAGGGGTTGATACCTAGCTTAGTGAATTTTTCTATGATTCCTGAGTGGGGAATGGTGTCAAAGGCCTTGGCCAGATCAAGGTAGGCTGTATGAACCAGCTTGCCTTCATCCACAGCTCTGGTGACTGACTCAAAGAAATCGACCGAGTTGAGCAGGCATGATCTACCCTTCACAAAACCAAACTGTGTGGGATCCAGAGTTTGGAGATTCCCTATATCCTTGTTTATTAGTTCCATGATGATGCATTCCATAGCTTTGCATATCAGACTTGTCAGGTTAATGGGGTGATAGTTCCCAGGATCTGTAGTTGCTCCTCCTTTGTGGAGAGAGATGACTGTAGCAGTGTGCCATTTGATAGGGACAAAGTCTGAGGTGAGGCTGTGATTGAATAGGGCACACAGGTGAGGTGCCAGTTCACTCTGTAGTTCATGTAGAACACAACCAGGGATATTGTCAAGTCCCATAGAAGCTGTATGGCTTTGGACAGTGCTGTTTTGACCTGTGCAGCAGTAATACTGGATGCCTGGCAATCTACTGGTATTGTGACTGGTCCCTGGGGGGAGGGGTAAAGTTGACTTGAATCTGTCGGCCAGTATACTGGCAATATCTGTTGGCTCGGTATAGGAGGTACCATTGTGCAGTAGCACAGAGCAAATCTGGGTATTGCCATGGAAATTCTTTACATTACTATAGAAGGCCTTGTGGTTGTCTTTACTATCTGCTGCAATTCTGTTTTCATAGCTAGCTTTAGAGGATTTGATGAGGGATCTCAACTTTTTGTTGAGGCTGATAATGGAGTTTTTCCATTCTTGGGACGTCACCTTATTCCACATCAGTTTCCTGCTTCTGTTGTGGAATTTGTTTATGGCAGGGGACCACCAGATTGGCTTCATTTTTTTTGGAGGAGAGCATCTTGGTTTTATTGGGTATGGTGAGTTCCATGCATTTGTGTACGTGTTTGTACAGTGTATGATTTGGCGGTTATGCAACTGATCTCCATTTGCATGGGTGCTGTGAAGTCAGCCACCTCTGTTTTAGGAGTCCAAAGTTATCTTTGGAGAAGTTTTTCATGGTGTTTACCTTTGTGGGGATGGGGGGTGGGAGGGATGTGGATTTCCAAGGTGATTAGTTTGTGGTCGACTCTAACTAGGGAGGAGTTGACATTTGGTGTAGAGCAACGGTCGCCCATGTTAGTAATGACCAGGTCAAGGATGTTGCTACCTCTAGTGGGGGTAAAAATTAGCTGGTCCAGGGCATTGGAATTAATGAATTCCAGGAAATATTGGACAAGTGTATTGTTACATAACTAGATTTCCCAGTTAATGGAGGGGTAGTTGAAGTCTGAGAGTTGAAGTATGAGAGTGTTAGGTTGGACTTTAATATTATCCAGATTGCTTAGGAACGTGGAGTGTGAGTCTTGGGACATGGTTGGAGACCTATAGCAGGCTACAACCTGAATCACTGTCTTACCCAATGTTAGCTGTACCTGAAGTATCTCAGATACGTTATGTTGGGCTACCAGTCTGGAGGTGTGCGCATCCTTTATGAATATAGAAACACCACTGCCTTTGGAGCTTCGGTCCAAGTTCTGGGGACGAAAGATGTGGAATGAGTTATACCCTAGCAGTGCAGTGGAGCTTTCTGCTGCCTTGAACCAGGTCTCTGTTATGGCACAAATGTCGATGTTCTCCATTTTAAGGAGTGCTTTGAGTGAGTGCATTTTGAGATTTAGACATCTAGCATTGAACAGCATGACACTCAGATTGCATTTGTTTGTAGCTGTTATGGTGGTAATTTAGTCTTTGGAACACCATCTAAAAAAGGCACTATAGGGGTGGCAAGAGCCTTGGCCAGTATCCAGAAGCCCATGGGTGACAGATGCAGGCCATCTCTGGCAAAGCATTGGGATCTGTCAATCTCTTTAGTTTTCTTATTAGCTAGTGTTCAGGATTCTTACATTAAACTGGCCATATCTAGTTACTGTTTTATTTCCACCTTACTGCAGCTCAGTACCATGTGCTGTGCTCACCTCCCTACAGAGAGGGAAGTTCAGCCTATGTATTTATCTGTAGAGCCTAGTTCATAGGTTCATAGGTTCATACTAGGCTATCTGCCCTAGGGCATTTATAAGCCTAGCCAGAATGTGTTTGGCTTTCGCCACCCATTTTAAATTAATTTTGCTATGCCTTTTTTTGAGGTTAGTATACTGTGCCTCTGTCTAAAAGTGACACAGAAGTGATAGCCAGGGTAAACCTACGATCTCCTATCCACTCATCAAGATTCCTCTTGAAGAGAGTCAATGTGGGACTCTGCCTAACCTGGACTGGGATTTTATTCCAGAGTGAAGGGAGCCTCTGGGTTATGAATCTGTCCCTCCAGCATGTCCTATTTATTTCAGTGCTGAGGTTCAAGTCTCTCGAGCGCGTAGCTCGATGGGATTTGGATCTGAGGTGCAGCATGTCCATTAATTCCGGGTTGGACATGGCTTTATACGTCAGGCACAGATCGCCTCTGAGCAGGCGGTATGCCACTGAGTAGAGCTGGAGTTTCTTTAACCGGGCAGCATATGGCATCTGTTTGAGCCCTTTGATCCTCTTGGTGAGGTACTTTTGGGGTCTTTCCAGTTGCTGCAGGTGTCTGGTAAGGTACATCCCAAAAGGGGCATTGTACTCAATTATGGGCCTGATGAGGGATGAGTAAAGAGGTACGATGACCTCCCCAGATCTGGATGTGAATCCCTTCATCATTAGGTGGGCTATATAAACTGTTTTTCTAACCACTTTGGCCACGTGGTTGTCAAATGAGAGATTGCTATCAACTTGGGTCCCCAGGTCCCTAATAACTTCTTCTGTACTTAATGGATTACCACCTATGTGGTAATTTGTGGGCACTTTGTTTTTGCCAAAGGGGATGACTATACACTTTTTGGCGTTTAGCTTGAGGCCATGGCTGTGGCACCAGTTGTCTGTTTCTATGAGGCCCTTTTGGAGGATGCTTGTGTTGGCTGGAGAGTTGGCTATGGTGCCCAGTTTGCAGTCATCTGCGAACTTGGTCAGCCACAGTCCTTCCGTGTTGGCCTGTACCGCCGAGAAATATATACCAAACAAGAGAGGTCCCAGGACTGAGCCTTGTGGGATGCCACATGTAACTGGTTTGGAGTCTGACATGGCTCCAGCAATTCTAACCATGTGGGTTCTGTCCTTGAGCCAGTTTGCAACCCATCTAGTGACATAGGGGTTTATATTTAAGCTGGTGAGCTTATCTATAATGCCCGAGTGGGGTATTGTATCGAAGGCTTTTGCGAGGTCCAGGTAGGCTGTGTGGACCACCTTCCCCTCGTCAATGGCCTTGGTGACTGTTTCAAAGAAATCGACCAGGTTTAAGAGGCAGGATCTGCCCATAACAAAGCCAAACTGGGTAGGATCCAGTGTCTGTAGGTCCCCAATATCTTTATTTATGAGGTCCATGATGATCCTTTCCATAGCTTTGCAGACCAAGCTAGTCAGGCTTATGGGGCGATAGTTTCCAGGATCCGTTGAGGCACCACCTTTGTGGAGAGGGACCACTGTTGCTGTACGCCACTCTTTGGGTACATATCCTGTAGTAAGGCTAAGATTGAACAGTAGATTTATGTTTGGGTTTAGCTCTTCTTGGAGTTCATGTAGGACGCAGCCCGGGACACCATCTGGTCCCATTGATGCTGTGTTTTTTGCTTTGGAGAGGCGGCTCTTACCTGAGCATCTGAGATGTCAGGGGCAGCACTCTGTTGGGATAGATATTTGCCCTTTTGGTGGGGAGAGGGGGGAGAAGTTTGCACTGAACCTGTCAGCTAGGATGTTGGCAATGTCTGTGGGCTCGGTGTACTTTTTGTCATTTTGGACTAATTCTGAGCATATCTGGGAATTCCCACCCAGGTTCCTAACATAACTAAAGAAAGCCTTGTGATTATCCTTAGTGTCCTGTGCAATTTTTCTCTCAAAGCTGGCCTTAGACGATTTTATGAGTGCCCGTAGTTTTTTTGCTAATACTGATCAGAGATGCCTTCCCTTTTTGGGATTTTGCTCTATAATGTAGTAGCTTCCTCCTTCTATTGTATAGTTTGTTTATGGCTGGGGTCCACCAGACAGGACGTCTGCCTTTGGAGGATTGGGTCTTGGTTTTATTTGGGATTGCATGATCCATGCATTCCTGAAGGTGTTCATAGAATGCGTTTATAAAGGATTATGCGGTCTGGGCCGTATTTTCCACAGGCCCGGGGGCTTTGAAGGATTTTGCCTCGGTTTTGAGGCGTGTGAAATTTTAGCTCTTGAATAGCCTTCCTCCCCTTTGTTGATATTAAAATGGTGCCATGCTATAATTGGAGCATACTGCCTCCTAGATATCTACTGATTGAACATTTATGAACAGTTTGTAGTTGAATTACACAGGTCCCATTCTCAGTCCTTTGCTATAACATTCTCATCAAGGATCCCCCTTTATTTTCATAGTGTCACTTCATGATGCATCTTCTGACCATCAAAACATGACACATACCACCTTCATTCCATTTTCTTTCTTTGCTTCTTTCTTAATAGTTAACATTTTTTGTGGTATGCTTATAGCTTAGTTCCTTGGAACACATATTGACCGTTGTCTTGTTACACTATCTCTCTGTAGTGCATACCTGCAGACTGATTAGCTGCTGAGCCCTGAGCCATCTGAATGAAAGCCCTCTTTTTTTCCTTCTGCCATATCCCTGGTTACACCCTGTTGTTAATAATGTATACTTAGTAAATCACTGCCCACATTAAATCACATCTCTTCATTCAAAGCAATAAAAGTTACCAAACACAAATTACCACTTCAGTTTCTTTAGTTAAATGATTATGTACTTCAAAATAGTAACTACAACATTGCAGTTTCTGTCTCTTAACATTCGTTTACAGCCACCTATCTCACCACTTTTCCCCACAAAACATCTTAACTTTATACTTCGTTACTATTTCTCTTTGCACAATATTTGTTTACTGTAGATCAATATGCGTGTATATACCTTTAAGAAGCTATCCAATGGCTTGCACAAGTGCATAAATACTGAGCACATGCAAGTCTGACTGCCATTTTGTAGCTAGCTGTTGAGATGTAAGCATGTATGTATGTATGTAAGCTGTATTTGTTAACTAGTTTGTTCATATTTAATGATGCTGCTATCCATCCTGATGTGTTTGTATGTATTAAAGCATATGAACAAAACCCCAATTCGTTCTTGTTATATGTTTTAGAGACTAACGAGCAACACCCGCTACTTTAATTTCCACATGCAGAATTAACTGCTGCTTAATTTCATCAATACTGCATTTACAATAACCATTGTTAAACTTTTGGTCCAAGCATGGTACCTTTCCTATTCCTACTACACATTACTACTTCTCTTTCTCCAACAGCATTTGCGTCATTACCCGTAACTACGAGATGTCAGTAACTATGCACACATGCAAAACAAAATCCCAGTTTCAAAAATTACTTCACAATGTAATTCTTCTTCCAACAATCCTGTCAGTTGTAACTTTCCCTTATAGTCTACACTTGTACGACAACTTCCCCCATCAAATATTCCAGCCCACAACATAAAACAGCACTCATCAACTATAACCCCATTTGTCCTTCCTCATATCTTCAGATAAAAATAAATAAAATATTAACTACCTTCTTTACATCAGCCAAAGAGAAAACCATACCTTATAGCTCTAGCTATATTACCTACCTGTTCAGCAAGATGCTAGTTGTGTAACAAAGTAGGGTATTGTAAGAAACAGCATAGGTTCATCAGCAGGACAGTACTGTTAAGTAAATGCTGCACTGAAAAACAGATACAAATAATTTATGTAATATGGTGTAAGCCTCTGTGGATATATTCTGGTTTGCAGATTCTTGCTAAACTTGAAGACAAGTAGGCAGAGAGGCTCAGTTACATCATCCACTAGCAATATCCCAGGTTAAAAAATGCTGTCTGCCATCTACTCATTCAGTTTGGCCAGATATTTAAGGTTGGCTTATTTAAAAAAAAAAAACAGGCCCTGGGATTCATGAAGCTTGTGCCAGGTGCAGGCGTAGCGTAGGCGGAATAACGACAAATATGGCCGTCAAGCGATTCAGGTACGATCCAATTCCACGTGCACTACCGGCGTATGCCAGAACTGCGCAGCCCTCGGCATTGGTATGCTAATCACCCCATGCGCAGTGTCGCACCATGCAAATGAAGGCATATTGCGATTCATGAAGTGGTGCAGGCATAGCGTAAGCCCACGGAAATGTAAACCAAAAAACACGGTTTACATTTTACCAAACAGAACACTGGAGCTATGGAAGCGGACCAGACTCATGTATTACAAAGTTAACTTATGCCAATGGCTAAATACACAGCCAATGGCATAAGAAAAGATGCACAACACCTAAAAAACAACATTTAATGTCATGTCCACAGTAACGCCCAGTATGACCGCAGGGCATGTGTGCACAAACAGGAACACAAAGAAAATATATACAAATGTCATAAAATCGCAATGTAATACAAATCAGGTTTTCACCATAATACGCAATGGTAGACATGGTAAACCACAACCAAGGTGCAAGGGTTGCTAAGGGCATGCGACAGTGTTCGGCGCGGTAACTATGAATTAGTAGTCAATGCCATGCAAATGAGGCAGGTAATACTGAATCACAACCGTCTCGCCGGATGAAGGATGTACCATATGGTGCAGCGCTATAACACCGAGGAGTGGCTCAGAGGAGATACATGACATCAGCAGAGGGGTGTACCACCGTAGCAGTAAGCACATTGGAGCAAGGCAAATCTGGCCTGGCCATTGCTAATCAAAGCTGCAGGACAGGGGTAGGGAGGAAGGTATAGAATCGTTCAGCTGAGAGCACATATGGTGCCCGAAAGCACATGTGTACAGGGATGAAAACGTGCCTGAAACCCGGTAAGCAGATGCACGCACCGCGAACAATAGCACAAACAGGAAGGTCAAGGGAAGAAAAGAAGGAAATGCCGAAGTAGGGTAATTGGAGTATTACTGAGCAATTAACACCAATCAACTCATGGCGGCCAATCGACGGCAGCTGACACGTCTGCTCGCAGAAACCTGCAAAACAGGATAGGGGAGGCATTGAATTGCAAAGAAAGGAGGGGAGGCATTGGATTGCAAAGATAGGAGATCTGTCATAGCAGAGCAAAGCAAACCGACAGTAGACTGGCAATAGAACACATTACGCAAGATAAGTCAGGTCTAGGAAAGTACAAATGAAAGCAGGCTGCTGGATGCATGCCAGAAAATGGTAGGTGGAACATGCAGAAATGTAAAGGGAAGGTCAAGAGGTAATCCACGGCAGCCAAATGTAATTCAACACCAAAGGCACCACAATAGTAGTTCCGGTAGTAAAACACATAAGGTACCCTGTAGCTATGATGGTACATACACACCCTATGACATCATCTGTGTTCACAGCACAATAGTATAAAGCGTGAAAGCACCCTACACAAACCTGTGTATTCCCAAACACTGCACCATAGGTGTAAACACACGGGGAACTTTTAAAATGTACATGTTGGGAGCTGCCATAGCTGTGATTCATCGGCATGTGTTAGAGACTGACGGTGTTGTGGAGGATGATGCCAACAACCACCGCAGGCCCTGGAGGAGGAGAAGAGTGTTCAGACCAAGGGTAACCTACCAAGGGCTACATGATCTGGAGATAGTAAAGCGTTACAGGGTGGACAGGGACATCTTACAGCAAATAGTGGAGCTGTGCCGGCCACGCCTGAGAACCAGAAACAACAGAGGGGAACCCATCCCAGTGGACACGAAGGTATGTGTAAGCTTGCAAATACTAGCCACAGGTACCTTTCAAAGGCCAACTGGAGATATAATGGGGATCTCACAGGCATCAGCATCCAGGGTACTACACCAGTTCCTGGATGCCATGTTACTACATGCCAATGAGCATATATACTTCCCCCGAACTCAGATGGAGTTGGCCAGCAATATGCGTCACTTCCACCGTGTGGCACACTACCTGGAGGTACTGGGTGTGATAGACTGCACGCACATACATATCAAGTCACCACCCGGTGAGCATGGTAGGCACTACATAAACCACAAGGGATTCCACTCCATCAACTGCCAGGTCATGTGCAATGCCCAGGGCATTATCATGGATATGTGTGTTGGCAGCCCTGGAAGCTACCATGACTCCCATATCTGGCATGCCTCACAGCTGTATCAGGTATTTGTCAGGGGGGGACATACCACATGGCCACCTTGTGGGGGATGCTGGCTATGCACTGGAGCCATGGATGATAACTCCCATCAGAAATGCACACACACCCATGCAAGAATGCCATAATGAGGCACATGCACAAACCAGAATCATCATAGAGCGTGTGTTTGGGATGCTGAAATCATGGTTCCGGTGCTTGGACACATCTGGTGGAGCCTTGCAGTACTCTCCAGGCACGTGTGCCCACATCTTCATAGTATGTGCCATGCTACATAATATGATCCTGCAGAAACAGCTGCAGCAGGGACAAAATGGTGAAGGCCCTCATAGCTCACCACAATTGCCAAGGCCATCACAGGCACAGAGGGATTCAGACCACGCACACACTGTGCCAGCCCCAGTAGGCAGATGGAGGCATGCCCAATATGCCTACGCCTTGGCAAAGAGGGAATGTATAGCACATACTGTGACAGTGTAGGCCCCTACGGACTGACACACCTCTCCACCTGCACACACAGTAAAATGGATGGCACACAAACACGACCACCTGTAAATTGTAATGTATAGGTGGCCCATTGTGTGAATCCTACATAGGCAGCCCTCAAACATTGTACACACAACAGCTATTGGAACACGGAATGTCAACACCTGAACAGTACATGTGCCTATCAGCATATATTGGTGCTGTGTGTATAGGTTCCCAGGTACATCGGTAAGTACACGCCCGATTGTCAGAGGCCATACACCAAACGGGGCAAACAGTGTCCGCTGTCGCCACAACATCAAGTAACCAACTGTCGCTTAGTGGAGCAGAGTCAATCGCGGGAGCACATGTGTGTAAGCACTGTTCTGCACACACTCAGCATGGATTTCCTGCTGCGTTAATGAGGGGCTCCACATAATGCAATCATGAATGTTGTGTCAAAGCATGGGGTGTACCCATGACAGGTATTCATCACCCCAGCATGCTCCACCTACGGTCGTTTGAAGGTGTAGCATAGTATCATGTGTGGCTCACTGTGATATACATACCCAATGCCGGAGCACATCCAGTAAATCTCACATGGACATACCATTAACTGGACTCATCAATATGTAAACTAACTGAGTTACCCATGTGAGTGCAGTATGGAGTAACAGCCATAGTATACTCCACATACAAAATGACATAACACGTGTACAAATCCCAGATGCCCAAGTGTTAAATGCAGTGACCGTCGTGCATGTTCCCAGTCCCATGTCCTGCAAGGGATGTAACGTAATCCCGAAGGCACGAGTAATGCATGTCAGATGCAGGTCATCAGATCATGTTTAGCACATGTTAGCGGGAATATGTGTTGCCCAATGCTGGTAAGCGACGTTTAAATATGACTATACGGATATGCGGGAAACAGGGCTACGCTTCTCTGAATATCGCGCAGATCACGGACAATGATGTCCAGAACAGTTGAAACCAGAATTATTCACCACTGTACTAATAGCACCTGCTCTGAAGGGTAAAACGACCACTGCCAGGAGTAGAACACGCAATCATGTATACAATCACCTAACACTATTGCTAGCCAAGATGTACCTATGGTAGGGTTGTCACCTCTTCAAATGACTAATGTGGGACATACGTCAGATGTCCGCAGGCTGACACATACACCTGGCCAGTACGAAAATCAGAACTTCACTGTTTTGCCTAGATAAAAGCTTATTCTTATAATGTTTACTTACTTATTCTGTTTCTATAACATATAGGTGGTTCAGATATAGAATAACTGTTTTATGCAACTATTCATAAACTATAGGAAATAAGTATGTCCTAAAATCTCAGGACATTTGCCATGTTTACAAATATTTTGCAGGACACAACTGCCCAAAGAGGGACTGTCCCTCGCAAAGCAGGTGTATAATGTGACAGGTACAGACACAAATGTGCGGAGTCCAGGAAACAGTATACACCGGCAAGTACACAATGAAAGGTGTAGCTTGCCTGTCACTTTCCCTGTCAGATATATATATATACATATATATATATATATATATATATATATATATATATATATATATATATATACACATATATACATATTTATAATGCAGATAGAAAGGGCGATAGAGTGATATATGTTGATATATACGAATTCACCAATATCTGCAAATATATAGATAGGTCAAGGACATTCATAACACCTTGGAGGTAAAAATAAATAGGATACCGCCAACTATGGAATGTGTAACATACCGACACGTGTAACCACGAGGCTGAAAGACCGAAAGAACACAGTACCAGAACAGTAGAACCGCGAGTGCTACTATGACGATATGAAGGGACATTTAGTTACCGCTGCCGGTGTTGCGGTCCACGTAGGTACTGTGTTCAACTGTGTTTGTGAGTGCCGTAGTCTGTGTATGTGTGTGTTGAGGGTGCCGTGTGCATTTCTGTGTGACTGTAATGTGTGTGTGTGTGTGTCTGCATCGTGTGTCTGTTAGTGCCAACTCAGAGGTAGATCATTACGGTAGGTGTGGGTATAGCTAGCCGTAGGCATACGGTTACCACCTGTCCCACATTAGGAGAGACAGCCCCTCCCTGGGCAGGTGTGTCCTGACATAAAACATTACAAAGGGCAAATGTCCGAGATTGTAGGACATTATTATGTCCCATATATTATGTAATAGTTGCATGAAATAGTTATGCCTGTATGTAAGAAACGTAAATGTTACATGCAATATGATAAGTAGCCAAAGTCCCACAACAATAGGTATGTATTGAGAATAAAAGTATGTGGTATCCTGTGTACTGACTCTGGCTATGTGTTGGCCTGTAAACACCGCTGTGTGTCCCACAAGTGTCCAACAATGGCCATATGAAAAGGTGGCAACCCATGGCAAAGAAGTTCTGTCACCAACACAACTGCAATGACTGCAAATATCTGGGATAGAAATACATGGAATAGCTGTCATTTAGAAATATCCCTTTACATATCGCTGCAATTCCGGAGGTATGGAAGTATCAGCCTCACCTGCATACTATATAGAAAGCAATTAACAACGGCCCAATGTAGAATCTCGTAACATAAGTCTACTAACTGATAGCTCTTTAATTAGGGAAGGGGCCCACACACATATATATCTGTAATATGTAGAAATGCAAGCCCCACAAACCTGTATATGCTATGTACACCCACCGACATCCCCCACACTAGAAACTACAGCAATACAGACTGTAATTACAGCACAAACATCCAGTCAGTCAATTACATCTGCAGAACCATCAACATATCTTGTGAGAGACACAATTAAAGGAGCCATGCAAAATTGTAGCCATTGTATAATGGAACAAATGGCGATGTTACAGGTTTTGTTTGCAATAGTCCGTTATCAGATGGTTGGGATGACAGGTACACCCACATGTTGAACCACATACTCTATCCATCACATACAATCCACGAGGGACATGAATCCAAAGTATACTTGTCTCTACACATACAGTTGCAATTACACACAACAAAACACAATACAGGCCGTCTCCCCAAAGGTAGGGCAAATGGGCAACGCCCAAGTGGAGAATTCAATTATACCCCACTGTTGCCGTGTAATTGGCGAATGGAGTAGCTGCACAGCTGATGTGCACATAATTAGTCACTCAGGAACACCAATTGGTGGCAGGAAACCACAAGTTACAGGTACCAATGTATATAAGGATGACTTGCCAGACATTCAAACCGTATGCTCATACCATATAACTGTTTAAACAGTGTAAGAGAGATAGAGACAAAAGTCTGGAACGATAACAAGGTATGTAGAACACTCGGTATGTAAGTGTATGTATAGCATGTTTTGTATTAATTATTTAGTGTATGTATAGCCTGGTTTGCATTAATTAAAAGTGTCCGCAATGCATAAAGTGGGAAAAGGTATTTATGTAGTGATGTCTTGCTGAGCATACTAACGCTTGTAGAAACTGTGCGTCCAGCAGTGGGCCACAAGGTAAACATCACAGGCACCACAAGGGATGCTACATGAGGGCTTTAAACAGAACAATTTCATACAACCCGCCGTCAGTGGTAGGGCATGTCCAACAAGTACGTGCCATAGCAGGGGATAGTATATGTTGATATACTGTCACAGTAGGCATGTGTATGGGCATATAACGACAATGACATGTCTAAGGTGGTCTCGCTGTGCAAGTATGCTTTGCATTATGGGATACTATGTAAAATATGTGTAATGTATAGTATTGTAGGTAGATATGTCAGATATTCTACACAGCATAACAGGCATATCATGCATACCAAAGGTATCGTCTATTGGCATGTACAATAACAGGATATATATGGCTTGTAGTCACAGGACATTGTAATAGCATGATAGCTAATCTAAATGGAAGGGCTACCAAGTAACCATGCACAAAGGACATGTAATAGCTTCACAGGTTCATAGTGGGGTAGTATGCAGTCTGGCAAGTCTATGTGTAAGCGCAACTACAGTGTTCACACCAGTGGCACCTCTCTAGGGTAGTGTCCTGTGAACAGCAGAGCCATGTGTTACCTGCACCTCTGCACACTACAGCCACTGCAGTGATCCCTGGCGTACATGTGTCTGCCATCCACCAAGTGAGGTATCACATGAACAGTGCTACTGAGTGTCCCTGTGTGATATACATAGGAATCATGTTCCAAAGCCAATGTGAGTGTCCAGTTTGGGAATGTAACCCTCAAGCACATCCCACTCATTGTTGCATGTGTGCACATATCCATGAGCATATTGCTCACAGTGGCTTTTGCTTTTGTCGCGTATGTGGAGTATATCCATTAATATTGTTGTGGACATGGGCCCTGTCTGTTCAGCAGAGGTCACCCCTGAGTATGTAGTATGCAAATGTATACAGACGTGGTGTCCGTAGTTCAGCCGCATACTTTAACTGTCGGAGCTCAATAAACGTCATGGCGTGTTAATATTGTGGTATGTAAAGCTGTAGCTGTTGTGTAAGGTACACCCTAAATGGGGTGTTGTACCCTTGAATGTGTGTAGAAGTCTGGAGTTCAGAGGTACAATGGGTGCCTATGTACCAGCTACACACCCAGTACAGATAAGTGTGGCCATGTAGAAGGATATCCATGCCACAGTGGCAATATGGTAATCACAGGAGTGGGTGCGACATATGTGTGTACTATGAACATGTACAATGTGACATGTATGTAGGGGACTACCACCTATGTGATAGTCAGTGGGTGAATGGTGTAATGCAAAGGTGATGTTCATGCACCTTGTGTCATGCAGCTTGAGGCCATGATATTCATATCAGGTATCCATCACAGTGACACCCATATGGATGGAGTCAGTATCAGCTCGTGGATCAATCATGGCACTTTGTATGCAGGGGTTTGTAAAGCTAGGCAGGCAAAGTCCCTCTGTGCTAGCCTGTACCTCAGGGAAGCATATACTGAACATGAGGGGCCCTATGACTGAGGACTGTGGTATGCCAAGTGTAACTGAAATGCAGTAGGTACTATGGTATGCTACCCTCATTGTGTGTGTCCTGTCCATGAGCCACGTTGCATAACATCCTAAGACATAGGGTACAATGTGCAGGTGGATGTGTATGTTGTCAATACCAGAATGGAGAACGGTGTTGAAAGGCAATGAGAGGACAATGTAGGCTTTGTGGACCCCCGTACCATCATCAACTACCCTGGTAACTGTATGAAAGGAGTCCACCAGGTGTAGGAGCCATGCTCTGGCCTTAAGTCCAACCCGGGTGGCATCAAAGGACCGGAGCCCAACAATGTCTCTGTGAATGATGTCTGTGCAGAACAGTCCAGTCAGGTGTGTAGGACAATAGTCCCACTCGTGCATTGTGGCGCCACCTGTGTGGAGTGTGATAACTGTTGCTGTGTGCCATTCAGGGGCCACAATGTCTAATATAAGGCTATTACTGAATATGGTGGCCTAGTGGGGAGATATGTCATTCAGAGGTTTGTGGACATCACAGCCTGGGATTTTGGAAGGTGACATGGGGCCAGTGTCCCAGGACATATAGAGTGCAGGTTAGTACTGTGTTGGTGTGACTGCAGGGACACCGCAATGTTCCTGCATGGATTGTGGCCCTGTAGTGAGTGAGAGGGTGTAATGTTAGCATTAAATCCATCTGCCAGCATGTTGCCAACATCACCTGGTTCTGTAATGTTCCTGAGTGACTGTTGTATGTGAGAGCAGATGTGGGTATTGCCATTGACTACTGACATACCACCATAATGCCTTGTGGTACACCCTGGAATGTGTCACAGTAATGTTTACGTAGCTATTCTTGGAGTATGTGATGAGGGATCCCGTGGCCCTACCGAGGCTGACCAGTGAGCTACCCCACCCATGGGATTGTACACCACTGTGCAACAGCCTCCACCCATTGTTGTAAATTATGTCCATGGAACTTGACCACCAGAGTGGCGTCTGTTATCTGGTGGGTCCCATCATGGCTTTGTGTGGAATAGCATGATCCATGCAGTTGTGTACGTGCTAATGAAGTGCACTGGGGTATGTTTCAGCATTTGTATGTGCATTGTCCATCTGCACGGGTGTCATGACATTGTCTACCGCTGTCATAAGACGTATGTAGTAGGTGTTGTAGTACTCATGTACTGTGTATGCCGTGAAGGGTGTGGTGCCGGGATGTGGCTAACAAGGGTGATTAGCATATGTTTGGAATCCACCAATGAGGGGATAATCCCAGGTGTGGAACACCAATCAAATGTTGGTAGTGTTCATGTCAAGGATAATGTTGGTCTTGGAGGTGGTGTGTATGGGTTGATCCAGCCGAGTGGAGGTTATGACTCATGGATGTGTCGGTACATGAGTGGCTATCCCAGTTAAGTGTGGGGTAGTATCAGTCTCACATCAGTAGTAGCTGTCTGAGCCCTACTGTCCAGTACACCAACAGATGAGGTCTGGTAACTGTGCGGTATGTTGTTGAATCTGTAGCTTGTTACAATGTGTATAGCGGTTCCGGACACAGTTAGTTACATGTGGAGCACCTCTGATGCATTGTGCTAAGTAACTAGCCAGGATGTGTGTACAACATAGTGGAATATGAGAACACCTCAGCCATGGGTGTGCCGGTCCAGGTACGTGCCTGAAAGGTATGGCCTGTCTATAACCTGTCATTGCAGGTGTGCCCAGCAGAGCCTAGAGGCAGGTCCCAGTCACTGCAGAGATACTGAAGTGGTGCATTATAAGGTGTGCCTTGCCTGCGTGCGTCACAGAGGAAGATGTCAAGCATTGTGTCACATGACCCCATGTTTTGCATGCCAATTCCCGTTCTGCCGGTGACTGTTATTGGAAACTGTGCAAGACAGGCAGTATAGAAGCAGCAAGAGCCTTTCATGTGATCTGTACTCCCAGGGCTGACAGGTGCAGGTCATCTGTGCCAAAGAATTGTGTTGTTTGACCAGGTCAGTCAAAGCGGACAGATACAGATGACCCCATGTTTTGCATGCCAATTCCCGTTCTGCAGGTGACTGTTATTGGAAACTGTGCAAGACAGGCAGTATAGAAGCAGCAAGAGCCTTACATGTGATCTGTACTCCTAGGGCTGACAGGTGCAGGTCATCTGTGCCAAAGAATTGTGTTGTTTGACCAGGTCAGTCAAAGCGGACAGATACCAGATGCCTGTGGAATAAACAAATAAATGGGAACCCGAACAAGTCCACTGATACAAATTTATTGTGTTAGCGCTTTCATGCACATATCTTCGTGCACTTCTTCAGGCACTGAAATTCTACCTAAAAGCTACTTATGTAACTAAATAATTAACACCAATAAAATCTTTAATTGGCAATTAAAATAGCAACAACAATGAATACTAAATAATTCACCATTTCAAAACATCCTAAAACCTAGATGTTAACTTATTAAATAAATTTAAAACTTGCAAACAAACATTAGAATATAAATTACTTACAAAAATACATCACATACTTATATTAAAAAGTAATAATAACTAACATTCCAATGCTTTTAATTTAAGTAAGCATTTGATCGAACAAGCTTCATTAATGCCAGGATAGGCATAAGCATTTGTTTTCAGCTGCCACAACAATTCCTGTTCTTCCAATTTCAAGTGCCAAGGTCCCCCCCCTAGGATTTCTGGGCACTTGTACTACCATGAATTTAAACATGTGGGTATTGAACTCTAAAGTGTGTTTAGCCAAGGTGTTGGTATTGTTAGCCTTGGCTATAGCGTAAGTGTGCTCGTAAATCCGCTGTTTAAAATGACGCTCAGTTTTACCAAAATAGAACGCAGAGCACAATTGGCACAAAGCAACATATACCACACCCTGACTTTCACAATTAAACTTATTACAAACATGATATTCAATACCTCTTATATAAAAATATTGACCTGTTTTAATATATTTACAATAGTGGCATCTGCCACATTTGTACATACCTTTCTGATAATTATTATTATTCGTCAAAGGCAATTCCAAAAGTGTCTTCAAATTGGGACCTTTCTTAAATACTATTCTTGGTTTAGGTCCTAAAAGCTTATGAAGAGCTTGTTGTTGCCCAAGTTACATAAAAACATCTCTACACCAAACACACCAGATAAACTGTTTAAAACCAAAAACGATCAGGAACACAATGAGAGAAGGCTCGAACTGTAAAATGATTTAATATTTCCACACAAGTGAAATTAGTGCTTTCGGCGGATAAAATAACCCACCTTCATCAGATTACACAGCTGAACATGAAGAACTTATTTATACAACAATACATGTAGTATGTCCAATTACCTTAAAGTGCATTATTCAAACAATTAGGTTACCATAGCGACCTTAAAGTAAGATCGCTACCTACATGATTTTACTTGCGCTGCTATCAGCTATGAAAATACATACTATAAAAACACCAAATATTTAAAATGTAAATGCATATCTTGCTTATTACTAAACAATTAACCAGAATCTCTTCCCTTGCATTACGGCAGGATATTTACGTATTTACAAATACGGAAATTAATGCAAAAGGTAGATAATCCCTTAAAAAATAATAAAAAATAAAAACCATATATATAACCCTGCACTTTGTCAACCTCAAAGGTTTCAAAAGTGTAAATATCTGTTATATCATTATATTGTAAATAGTACTATAATAGCACTTATTATATAAAAAAACTAATACTATTATACATACATACCTAAATAAATCTGAACATTATATCAAAAAATCTTATTACTAAACAGTTCTTACTCTTACTGCTATAAAACAATGTTAATATGACACATAAATATACCGTTAAATAAATGAAACATTGATGTTATTGGCATATTCAAAAGGCCTAAATTTCATGTTAAAGCCCACAAGTTCATTCTTCTATTTATGTGAAAGCCAAAACATTGTGTTCACAATCATAACATGTATTATATATTATTATGTCTACCTATTATAGGCTAGCCACTTCAGCACACATTTAATGTGCTGAAGTGGCTAGCCTATAATAGGTAGACATAATAATATATAATACATGTTATGATTGTGAACACAATGTTTTGGCTTTCACATAAATAGAAGAATGAACTTGTGGCTTTAACATGAAATTTAGGCCTTTGAATATGCCAATAACATCAATGTTTCATTTATTTAACATATTTATGTGTCATATTAACATTGTTTTATAGCAGTAAGAGTAAGAACTGTTTAGTAATAAGATTTTTTGATATAATGTTCAGATTTATTTAGGTATGTATGTATAATAGTATTAGTTTTTTTATATAATAAGTGCTATTATAGTACTATTTACAATATAATGATATAACAGATATTTACACTTTGAAACCTTTGAGGTTGACAAAGTGCAGGGTTATATATATGGTTTTTATTTTTATTTTTTAAGGATTATCTACCTTTGCATTAATTCGTTTGTAAATACGTAAATATCCTGCAATGCAAGGGAAGAGATTCTGTTAATTGTTTAGTAATAAGCAAGATATGCATTTACATTTTAAATATTTGGTGTTTTATAGTATGTATTTTCATAGCTGATAGCACAGCTAAAATCATGTAGGTAGCGATCTTACTTTAAGGTCGCTATGGTAACCTAATTGTTTGAATAATGCACTTTAAGGTAATTGGACATACTACATGTATTGTTGTATAAATAAGTTCTTCATGTTCAGCTGTGTAATCTGATGAAGGTGGGTTATTTTATCCGAATAAGCGCTAATTTCACTTGTGTGGAAATATTAAATCATTTTACAGTTCGAGCCTTCTCTCATTGTGTTCCTGATCGTTTTTGGTTTTACATAAAAACATGTTGGATCCCCCCCTTAGACCCATTATTGATGGGCGCAAGTCTATTACCTATGCTTGAGCCAAATGGGTTGATACTAGACTTAAGGAAGTTCTCCAATTCGAGCCTCAGATATACCGTGATTCATGGCATGTGTTGAACCATCTAAACACTATTGTATTTGAAGCGGACTATGCATTTCTTACTGTAGATATCAAAGATTTGTATACTGTTATCCCTCACGATATAGGTATGGACTGGGTAAGAGATTTTCTATTCTTGAAACACATTCCTGGGAATGATATAGATTTAATTATTTCATTGTTGGACGTAGTTTTGTAAAATAATTTTTTCTTATTTCAAAGTGATTATTTTTTACAACAATCAGGCGTTGCGATGGGTTCCCCTTGTGGGGGATCTTTCGCTAACGCCGTAATGGCACATTGGGAACATACTGTTTTGTTCCCACAACACGTTTTTATTAACCACGTAGTTTGGTATACTCAATACCAAGACGATATTTTTATTATCATGAAAGGTTCCTGTGATGAAGCCAAGCAATTAATTGAAGTAATGTCTTCTTCTACATCATTTTTAGAATTTACTTTTTCATATAATGACAATTATATTAATTTTTTAGACATTCAATTATCTAAAGACATGGTTCATTACAGATTCAAATCTTTGATATATAGAAAGCCTTTCTACAGTAATTCCTTTTTGCATTTCTCAAGTAACCATCCTTTTTTTCATAAAAGAGAGATAGTTAAGGGACAACTTGTCAGAGCATCTAGAATGTGTTCTGACGATGATGATTTTTATAGAGAATGCAATAAGTTAAAAGGGATGTTCCTTGGTCGAGGTTATCCTGTAAATTTGATCCAGCGTATTATTGATGAAGTTACGGAGAAAAGATCCAATGGTGCATTAGGCCCCATTTTAGTTAGTGGGCATCCAGAGATTAACAAAACAATCGGTTCTGGTTATTTAGATGTTAATGGTGAAGTAATATCCCCTTTACCAAGTAATAAGAACAATTATATGACTAGTTTTTTAACTCAATTTAATGATATGTCACGTCAACTTGGTGATATTTTGAACTACAATTGGGACATTATTTTACAACAACAAGCTCTTCATAAGCTTTTAGGACCTAAACCAAGAATAGTATTTAAGAAAGGTCCCAATTTGAAGACACTTTTGGAATTGCCTTTGACGAATAATAATAATTATCAGAAAGGTATGTACAAATGTGGCAGATGCCACTATTGTAAATATATTAAAACAGGTCAATATTTTTATATAAGAGGTATTAAATATCATGTTTGTAATAAGTTTAATTGTGAAAGTCAGGGTGTGGTGTATGTTACTTTGTGCCAATTGTGCTCTGCATTCTATTTTGGTAAAACTGAGCATCATTTTAAACAGCGGATTTACGAGCACACTTACGCTATAGCCAAGGCTAACAATATCAACGCCTTGGCTAAACACACTTTAGAGTTCAATACCCACACGTTTAAATTCATGGTAGTACAACAAGTGCCCAGAAATCCTAGGGGGGGACCTTGGCACTTGAAATTGGAAGAACAGGAATTGTTGTGGCAGCTGAAAACAAATGCTTATTCCTATCCTGGCATTAATGAAGCTTGTTCGATCAAATGCTTACTTAAATTAAAAGCATTGGAACGTTAGTTATTATTACTTTTTAATATAAGTATGTGATGTATTTTTGTAAGTAATTTATATTTTAATGTTTGTTTGCAAGTTTTAAATTTATTTAATAAGTTAACATCTAGGTTTTAGGACGTTTTGAAATGGTGAATTATTTAGTATTTATTGTTGTTGCTATTTTAATTGCCAATTAAAGATTTTATTGGTGTTAATTATTTAGTTACATAAGTAGCTTTTGGGTAGAATTTCAATGTCTGAAGAAGTGCACGAAGATATGTGCATGAAAGCGCTAACACAATAAATTTGTATCAGTGGACTTGTTCGGGTTCCCGTTTATTTGTTTTTTCCTAGTTTTTATTTGTCTTTGGAGTTTTTTATAGATGCCTGTGGAATAACAGCAGAAGCATAGGCAACTGTTTAAGTGACACAGTCAGTCATCGTACAGTGGTATCAGGTCCGGATGAATGCATAATGCTCCCCAGGGCTTGGCCCACACCTTCAGGGCTACAAGACTGGTGAGTTATTGTATGTCCTGCACATGTAGTCTGTGAAGTGGCATCTCAGTGCAGTCACACTAACATGGAGAATGACAGTCACATCCTACCTCGTGAGGTGTGGCATGGGTGCATAGGTTATGTTGCAGAACCAGTTACCTGACAGCAAGATGTAAGCGACTATTGCCTTGTGTAGCATGCTGAGTGGAACAGCAGTGTGACTGCCTACAGAGTCACCTATGACTGGTGTGTTGTGTATGTTATAACACCCTATTGGCTGTATGTGATGGGCACAAATGAGTCTGTGGGCTATAAGTTGGTGATGTTGTGTTCAGTGATGGGGGCTGCCTTTGGTGCCTACACAGAGTATGGAGAGATACTGCACAAGTTGTCCTTGTATATGTGGCCTGTGGTGGAGATCATGTGAGACTATGTGATGAGTGGGGTTTGTTGTGAATGTTACATATCCCCACATGACTGTGAGGTGCAGTCAGGGTTGGTGACAGCATTACCCCCAGCAGGGCTGCATATGTACATCCCCATGGGCCGTAGTGTTGTATGTTGGAAGGTGAGCATTGAATGTGTACATGAGACAATTGCTCTTTTGCCACATGTACAACATATCCATCATATAGACAGGCAATAGCACTGGTACGTGACAGTTGGACATGCCTGTATATACAACCATGTCTCACAGGATATGTGAGTGACGTGTGTACAACAGCTGTTGTACTGTAAGCAAGCTGGAAATATGAGGACAGACAGTGTACCTGTGGGAATTGGTGTGGAATGGGTGCTATATTAATCAGTAGCTCATGACATGCTCACAAGTTCTGAACAAGTGCTGAGCATGAACATACAATACAGATAGGGTGTTGGATAATATCAACCCACAAGTGGTGACGACAGTCATAATGGGTGGCACCACACTATAACCCTGCTGAGTATGGTCTGCATGTTCATGAACCATTATCAATGTAGATGTTAGCAATACAGATGTACAAGACAGTACGGATGTTTGATTACAAATACCTTTGTATGTTACAGGAGTGTTCTACCAGTGGCCTGTTGACAGACTCACAACTACAAAAGGTGCCAGAGTGACACATGCATATCACACCAGTGCCAGCTACAGTAAAACAGGGTTAATGTGTTGTACTCCACCCTCATTGTAGCCCATACCACACAGACAAATGTCAGGCATCTGTGTATGTAAGGATGTGAATGGCCATGACCTATGAGCAATAGCTGTGTCAGTGTTGTGAACAACATACAGAATGGGCTGTGCGGGTGAGGTGTGTGACATATGTGCACATTCTGATGGATGATATCAGCATTGTCACTGCTAGGTGAACATCCTTGTACCCATTAACTACCACCTAGGCTGTGGTCAATATTATGGACACTGTGTAAGGGATGGTGCTGTGCAGTACACCTCCCTGACTTGGTGTTGTCTCCTGGCCCCTTAGGTAGTCATACGAGGTACCCATGTCATGACAGGGTTCCATCCATGAGCACGGAGATCATTGGACAGGCATACACACCACTTGGGTGACCAATATTGGATTACATATCACCTTTAAGGGGTAATGGCCATGCGTGGATGGGCGATACCAGCCTTCACAATCCTCACCTCCACTATGCAGCATGCTGTCTACCTTGCATAACGACATGTGCTACACTATGATGATGGACATGCTACATGTCCATATGCTGATCTGAAAGACATACGTCATGGACAGCCACCATCCTAATACTAGGATCCCCACATGCTGGACAGATCCCTGTGCCATACATGTGACATACTCCCGCCATACTAAGCAACCTTGTCCATCAAAGCTGCACATGTCATCCCTGTCATACATGGTGTGATGGCCGCATGGTAGATGTAGTATCAACTGTCTGGATCAGTAATGTGGCACTGATGCACCTTGCGGTGGAATAATGGCTGTCGGATACAGCTAGGAAACCTTGCCCATACATGCTATAGTTGATAACCATCCCTGCGAATGACGTCCGACTAGCCATTGTCCCATGTCTATATGCAACACAGGTGATCCGTGGCAGAATGTTGAACAGCTGTACAGTGCTGTGTAGATGTATATGGCAAAACACATGCATGTACAGGTTTCCATGCGTATGTGTGCATTGTCACTGCTCAAGTCCATTAAGGCTGTGTCTGTGTTGATATGTGACATATACACAGCATCAAGGTCAACAGCATTACCGTGGACACATCCTGGCATGTGCAGATAGGTAAGAACACCAGTGCAGGCAAACAGACATGCCCACATCAAGACAGCATTCACATGGAGTATGAACACTGTAATGAGGTGACACACATATATGGTGATGATATCCAGTGCATAACGGGTGTTACATGTGTGTGACACAAACATGTCAGTCGTGTCAGTGTCATGATGATTTGCAAAGATAACTGTGCAGATGTACTAGATGTCATAGAAATGTATGTGCAGCCGTATCTCTACATCTCTGAAACTGACCTTGTACCATCATTATGTCTTACAGATAATGCCTCGTACACGCCTTCCAGTGTACAGCCGCCAGGAGGATGATGTCCTCATCCCGTACCTCCATGAGAACTACGAGGTGTTGTTCAGCCATGTGCCACAGCATGCCCAGCAGCGGGATGCCCTGTGGCAGGATCTTCGCAGGAGGGTGAACGATGTGGGTGGCCATAACCGCACCTACCAGCAGGTGCGCAGACACTGCATGGACTTCATATGACATGCAAAACAGCGTGCCACTGCAATCACCAGGGAACATGGAGGAACAGGTGGTGGGCCACCAACCCAGCCCCCACTCACACACACTGAGGAGCTACTGGCCAGTCTGGGGACACCCTCAGAACAGCATCCACAAACACTAGCTGCCATCGTGGAGGTGGGTGTCTCCCAACCAATGAGCCTGGAGTTTCCTGGCAAGTCAGTACTGCACATATGGCTACTTTATCCCATTTACGTACATGTGTCACTGTACATTATGTAATGTAACAACATATGCATGTTATGTGGACACACATGCTGCATACTACAGTATGCTACCCTGTGTATGCACACATGTGCATACTATATGCTATTGTACAGGCGAATGTGTTAACATGCACAGTGCACCCTGTGGCTGTCATACAGTCATGGATAATGTTCATACTGCTGTGTCACCCCTATACAGGTACCTCTGGCATGCCGCACAGACATGAGTCCATTGCAGGTGAGACTGTCATCAGTATCAGGCATGTTAAAGCATAGATCTATTTGCCATGTGGCCAGTTAACACTTGTACACTTGATGTTTGTTCCATTCATGATATACAGGTCACGTCACCCATCATTCACACAGGCCACCCATGTGCAATATATACAAACAAAATGATACACCGACATTAAACCAGAGTATTTGTCATTGCTACATGTGTGGTCATCTGTGCATACAACAGTGGAGGTGTTCTACAATGGAGGCATATGTACTATACATTGGAACAACATGTGTGGTACGCAAACAGTACCACACAGTGAGCTGTGATATGGGCAGCCCACAGGAGTCACCATTGTGTTATATGCCCCTGCAATTGGTGCACACATTGTGATGTGCCATCTGACATGTCCCAGACACGTAGTGTATTGGCTGCAATAATGTCACACTATCCCATAACCCATACCCCACATACAACCTGTTGTCTGCATAGCCCTGTGGATGGTGACATATCTGACATCTATGGGTGTATGTCATATTGGACAACACTGACATGTGTGATAGATGGCCATCACACACATTTGTCCAACACATGTGCACACATGGCCATGGGGGATGGCCAGAGATACGTAGCCACACAGTAGATGTGATGTGTATACACCCTGTTTCACATTGTCCACACATGGTCCAATTATAGCCTTAGTTGACCGATTATACAGTTGATGTGGTTTACTGGAAATCCTAAAAGCCTGTGCACAGCCAGTGGAGGTGTCACTGACGTCTACCATATAAGATGTGTTGAACATCACGCCTGTGTCATAGCATGACAGTAGTCACCTCTACAGCTTCCACAGACATTGACACCACATCAGGCCACAGATACTGTACATTTCCCTTGCTGCTGTAGGACATCACCATTAGCTGTGCACCTCATGTGTGTGGTACATCAATGTCATGTGGGACATGGTGAATTGACAAGTCCGCTGTATGTGGACATGGTTGCCAGGCAGCTAAGACTCTGTAGTTGTGCAGGGGTGTCATCTGTAGGTCCTCCAGTGACCTGTCACATGACGCAGCATGGTTTGGTGTGTATATACCTCAGCATCATGGGTCACAATTCACAGTTAAGTCATGAGTATGCATGCAGTTATGGCTATGCAATGTGTACATATTATGCACTGTATAGCAATATAGACGCCTCATGATGCCATGCAATGGCACAATGTCTGTACTTCACACTGTAGAGCAATGTAGATGGCTCACACTGCCCTGCCATGCACATGCACATTTGCTAAACATGCATTCTATCTGTAGGGCATACAGACAACACCGCAATGTGATGCCCATTACAACAATGTGCATGTGTCAGGACACCATTGTGTCAGACATGTATGCATGTTAATGCACACGACAGCAGATTACATGTCAAGGTCATGTCAGCCATGTGTACTGTTATCCTGTTCTGGTCCACATAGTGTATCACGGGAATGCATGCATGCTACCACGATTGTGTGAATGGCATGGCTACTGATATGACACCTGCTTTCTGTAGTGTGCACCCCAGGGGGTATGCTTACTAACACTATTAATGTCTGTGCTGCATGCCATCTGCTGTATCACAGGCATGCTGCATGCCATCTGTCAAATCACATGCATGGTGTGTGTGTGCGTCTGTGTGTGTCTTTGTGTGTCTGTGTGTCTGTGTGTGTCTGTGTGTGTGTCTATTGTAATTTAGAGTCTTTCTTTGCATTCACAGGTGATGTAGGTGAGTTACCCTCCTGCAGGCCATCTGATGTTAGTGTCCCCACAGATACTAGCAGTGATGAACATATGCATGAGGTACAGGCAGGGTTGTCAGAGGCTGAATCTGTGCCAATGGTTGCCATCCCAGCTATGTCCCCCTCTCCCCCACACACAGTTCTGCTGCCAACACATACCGCATCACCAGTGGCCATAGAGGAAGGACATTCAGCATCTGTTAGCGTGGAACAGGAACATGTGGTGGCTACAGAAGGTGTGTCTCCACACCATGGTGTCAGTGTAATGTCTGCAGATGTGCCACTCAGGCATGTGGCCGGTGCTGCTTGTAGGAGGACCTCTGGCAGACATGCACCTGCAAGACAGAGTGCAGCAGCTGGTATCACCAGACGCATGTTCCAGACTGTAATGGCAGCACAGGCATGTGCTGAATGGCAGAACAGAGAAGGGTAGAGGCTGCAGAGGGCTGCTATCCATACCCTAAATGACAACATCCAGGCATTGGCAAATGCTCAACAGCAAATTGCTGATGTTCTGGACAGGCGATTGGGTGACATGGTCGGAATCCTTGACCATGGCATGGCAATCCGCGAGCGTGAGCTGTCTGTACTGGAACATCTGGTAGGAGTGAGGCGTAGGCCACATGGACGTAGGCTAGCTACACCACCTAGTGCAGGTTGACGTGAGCGTGCCACCTCACATTCCTGCTCCTATAGTGCCGGTAGCAGTAGCAGTGCAGCTGCTGCTGTGCTGTCCACAGCAGGCCACGTGGACGTGGCCCTGGACGTTCCCAGTGGGGACACGGTTCCAGTGGACATGTGTCGTCAGACAGTAGCCAATCTGTACCTCCGCCTGGTAGTGCCTGTATAACCCCTGGCAGGCACAGGTCACGTGGCCGTGGCTGGACACAGTGAGCTGAACAACCTGGTCTGTACAATCTGGAGCTGTCAATAATACCCCTGTGTAGGCCTCACAAAAGGCAGAACTGTGTGCACACATACACGCACACAGCAAACACATCAGTAGGGCACCACAACACCCACATGCATACTGAACAGACATGTCCAATCATATCACCGGCCCTTACCCACACACATGATGTCACCCATTGGTGCAGCCTATGCCCCTGGCAAACATTTTCACCCTGTGCATATGATGAAGCCTGTGCTGCATCCCTGTCATCCACACCATCGGTACAGGGACATGCTCAAATGGTCTGATGCACAAGGTGAACAGAATAGTGAGACGTGTATATTACATTAGTTGTGTACGACTAGTGAGGGAAGTGTATATTACATTAGTTGTGTAAGAATAGTGAGAGACATGTATGTGTACTGTTGACATGCACCAGACATACCATATAGTACAGGTGTAGCATGCATTGTTATATGTGCACAACCATGTAGTACAGGTGTAGCATGCATTGCTATATGTTCACAGTATGTGTCTTGGTAACAACAGTAACAGCATGTTGGTAATGATGCCCTGGTTCCCTCCTTATGGTCTACTTGCATGTGCCTACAGGTAGCAGTGTTTGCAGTCTCCCATGTGTAACTGTGGAGTACTCACAGGCACGTATGGCAATCTCAGCATGCTATACGTAGCCTAAACTGGACAGCTGGAAAGTCTAACATACCACAGATGTCCACACATATACTGATCCAGCAGCATGTGTGCAGTTTAATAGGCTACAGTGGCTAGAGACGTGACATCCATACCAGGTCACATCACAGGTATGTTGACATGGAGCAGAGGTTGTACACAACGGTCTGGCCAATGATAATGTTAGAGGCCACTTGATAGCATGAGGCTTCATTGTGTAGCAGTAATACCCTGTCACATTACAGGAACATGCCTACACTCACGGGGTCAACAACACTATAATGCACACCCCATAGTGTTGAGGTGAGGACACTTGCCTATGTGGTCATCACCCTCACAGTACTGTGCACCCACACGATGTGACACAGAGAAAGGACATGTACAGGTAGCCAGTACGGCTGAGACCGATGGCATAAACAGGGTAGTAGACTGCATCACCATGAGGGTTAGGGATCCTGTGTGTTCTGTATGGTAGCATACACTCTCACTCCATGCACCAGACAGCCATACATACATACACACACACACACACACACACACACACACACACACACACACACACACACACACTGTGAGACCACAACTGTCATACACATATGGATAGCTGATGTGTGTGATACACATACCACACCTGCCTACGTCATGCTTTCCACACTGCAGTATGCACAGATGTCTACAACAGTGTACAGGGGTGTGTAATAATTGGGATGTATTCCCCACCATATGTGGCATATATGGTCACACATGCAAACACACATGGCAGTACTGTGAATGATACACCTGCTATATGATGATACATCTGACAGACATGCAGCAGTATTGGCCACATTATGTGTACCAGCGCTATGTCCTGCAATTGTGCTGCTATATGGACATGGGAGGATATAAGTGTTACAGGTGCCAAGTGATGTACAGTCGGTAACACCCGACCGCTGTGTCGGTTTTATGTCTTCACTGTCAAGTAACAGTAACATAGCATACTGTTAGCACATGTAATGGTAGGATGGCGTGTGACACACCTGTGAGCCATCCCCGGTGAACATCCATCTACACTGGTGGATCACCACTTTATGTACACACATACATCCATACCTGATGTACATCTTACCGTACTGTCAGTATGTCACCATATACAGGTGTCAGTGATGGGGCTGCATTGCAACTGCATGTTGTAGTTAGGCACAGATGAGTTACTTACATCAGCTACTGCACATGCATGGTAGCTGCTTGCACACTACAGTTTGTACATGTGTGTTTGTCCTACATGCCTGTCATGTAGCCATGTTTGTATGCATTGCAATTGGTGGATGTGTGTTGACATACATAACACATGGACTGTTGTATGATAGGATGGGTGTCATGGGTAACTAGTACAGAGGTAATGTGTCCTCAGTCAACATTGCTACCTCATGTACTGTTGGCATTCAACAGCCATGGACCCACCTTCCATTTGCATGTGTATCATTGCTGTAGCCACTTGTCTGCATGGAGGACAGCAAAAGCTATGCTATTTATATATGTGTTGTGTGTGTGGTCCATGCACATATCCACTGCAATTACATGTATGACATATCCAAACATGTGTGTTCGTTGGTGTACAGCGACAGTCATCTGTCACAGCTGTGTAAGACCCAGGGCCCCTAGTGTGTGTAGAGCCGACCTGGTTATGTACAGTGGTATCATTGCAATGCATAACACATGATGGAACCCTGTCGGTACATGTGTAGTCTGCACAGTTGCTGTACACCTATGTACAGTCCACTGGTCATGAGTCACACAGTGTTGTGTTGATGTATGGCTGTGTATTGCTGGTCCAATGACATGGTGATGTCTGAGGGCTACATTGTAGACTGCGGTGTGTACCTCTGTGATCTGCACCTGAGACATCTGTGATGGCTCCTGAGTGTGTACTGGTCAATACATGTGAGTGGCCTTCATGTACGTGGGGACAGTAATACCATACTGTGCCCTTCCGTGTTTAGTATCTGTGTGCATGCAAGACGGCCCTTTGCAACTGCTAAGTGTGTGAGCATGCCCAATACGCCGTTGTGTAGTTGGACACACTGTACATTCCAAACTGCACCCTTACATGTTTAGAATCCGTGTACATGCAAGATGGCCCTTTGCAACTGCTAAGTGTGTGAGCATGCCCAGTACGCCCTTGTGTAGTTGGACACACAGTACATTCCAAACTGTGCCCTTACGTATTTAGAATCCGTGTGCATGCAAGATGGCCCTTTGCAACTGCTAAGTGTGTGAGCATGCCCAGTACGCCGTTGTGTAGTTGGACACACAGTACATTCCAAACTGCGCCCTTACTTGTTTAGAATCCATGTGCATGCAAGATGGCCCTTTGCAACTGCTAAGTGTGTGAGCATGCCCAGTATGCCGTTGTGTAGATGGACACACAGTACATTCCAAACGGAGGTGTGATACTAAGTGTGTGGGCATGGCCAGTGACACATTGTGTTGGTGATGTGCCTCTGTGTATGGGCATGGCCATTGACATACTGTATAGCGATGGTGGACATCCAGGCAACAGATGTCCATTTTCAATGTCACGATGGATGCCTACATTGAACACACTGGTTGACTGTCTTGCAGGGTGTACTGTCTGCGGCGCATCCCGTATCTATGTAGTGGTGTTGTAGTGCTCCGTAGATATTTATTTACCCCGATCACACCACTGCCGTGTGTTTGTCTACGCCTACCTTGGGACAGTAATATGCTTTCAGACTGCTCACTCTCTATACATTCCCTTTCGGCATCCTTGCCTTTGTGGATGATGTCACCCACCTAGAAGTATGCCTCTGGGAGTGCTGTGTTTAGTAATTTCTGTAACGCATTCTGTAAATGCATAATGCAGTAGTGTGATAAGGTAGTTAGGTGTATGTTCAACTCCCAGCCCTGCCAAGTGTGTGCCTCTGTGTGTGTGTGTGTGTGTGTGTGTGTGTGTGTGTGTGTGTGTGTGTGTGTGTGTGTGTGTGTGTGTGTGTGTGTTTCCAGCTGCCTGGGGACACGGTAATGCTTTAAGACGCCTCACACCACATACATTCCCTATCGGCGTCTTTGCCTTTGTGGATGATGTCACCCAACTAGAAGTATGCCTCTGGGAGTGCTGTGTTCAGTAATCTCGGTAGCGCATTCTGTAAATGCATATTGCTGTAGTGTGATAAGGTAGTTAGGTGTATGTTCGACTCCCAGCCCTGCCAAGTGTGTGCCTCTGTGTCTGTGTGTGTGTTTCCAGCTGCCTGGGGACACAGTAATGCTTTTAGATGCCTCACACCACATACATTCCCTATCGGCATCTTTGCCTTTGTGGATGATGTCACCCACCTAGAAGTATGCCTCTGGGAGTGCTGTGTTGAGTAATCTCAGTAGCGCATTCTGTAAATGTGTATTACTGTAGTGTGATAAGGTAGTTAGGTGTATGTTAGACTCCCAGCCCTGCCAAGTGTGTGCCTCTATGTCTGTGTGTGTGTGCGTTTCCAGCTGCCTGGGGACACGGTAATGCTTTTAGACGCCTCACACCACATACATTCCCTATTGGCGTCTTTGCCTTTGCGGATGATGTCACCCACCTAGAAGTATGCCTCTGGGAGTGCTGTGTTCAGTAATCTCAGTAGCGCGTTCTGTAAATGCATATTGCTGTAGTGTGATAAGGTAGTTAGGTGTATGTTCGACTCCCAGCCCTGCCAAGTGTGTGCCTCTGTGTGTGTGTGTGTTTCCAGCTGCCTGGGGACACGGTAATGCTTTTAGATGCCTCACACCACATACATTCCCTATCAGCGTCTTTGCCTTTGCGGATGATGTCACCCACCTAGAAGTATGTCTCTGGGAGTGCTGTGTTGAGTAATCTCGGTAGCGCGTTCTGTAAATGTGTATTGCTGTAGTGTGATATGGTAGTTAGGTGTATATTTGACTCCCAACCCTGCCAAGTGCGCGCCTCTGTGTCTGTGTGTGTGTGTGTTTCCAGCTGCCAGGGGACACAGTAATGCTTTTAGACGCCTCACACCACATACATTCCCTATTGGCATCTTTGGCTTTGTGGATGATGTCACCCACCTAGAAGTATGCCTCTGGGAGTGCTGTGTTCAGTAATCTCGGTAGCGTGTTCTGTAAATGTGTAATGCTGTAGTGTGATAAGGTAGTTAGGTCTGTGTTCTAATCCCAATCCTGCCCTGTGTGTGTGTGAGTTTCCTGCTGCATGACAACAGTACATTGCTTTTACACTATTCACTCTCCATAGAATCCGTACGGCGTCTTTGCCTTTGATGCTGATGCCAGCAAGCTAGACGTATGCCTGTGTGAATGCTGTGATCTAGTAATCATGGTAGCGCGTTCTGTACATGCATAATGCTGTAGTGTGATAAGGTAGTTAGGTCTGTGTTCTGATCCCAATCCTGCCAAGTGTGTGTGTGTGTGTGTGTGTGTGTGTGTGTGTGTGTGTGTGTGTGTGTGTGTGTATCTATCTATATATATATATATATATATATATATATATATATATATATATAGATAGATATATATAGATATAGATATGTATGTGGATATTAGCACTATTGAATGTGCTGCATTATCTGTACGTGATCACCTTTGATGTATGTAAATCTGCTATGGCTCTGTGATAGTGCACATACTGTGTGCTGTAGTGATCCTGGGTTATAGTTGTGTAGTGACCAGTTATTTTGTTGCTGGGTATTACAAGGGACATTGAAAACAATGATAGTACAGCACCTTTAAACGGTCGTGGGCACATCTCAGCAACAGTCAGCAGTGGTTATTACTATGGAGGATGAGTATGGCTCATATAACTATGTATTAACTGACAATACTATGCAAATCAGGTTAACATTACTGACTCCTGTTTATCCACAGGTTGTGATACAGATCCCAAGAATGTATGTGTATACATTGACAGGTGCAGGACTGGAATATTGTTGAATGCATGGAGGGGTGTCCATGGCCAATAATGGCGATCTGTACAGCCTGGCAAGTACGGTTTGTGACTGTCCCACAACCTCCTGTATATGGTTGACACATGCTGAAACTGTGTAAGTGCAGACACACACACATGAAACAAACAGCTAGGGCTAACACATACACACACACATTGCATCACCATTGGGCCATGCAAACACTGTTTTCCCTCACACACACACACATACTTACATGTTGATTGGATGGCTCAATGACAGGCTCTGGAAAAGAAACACCATACCCTGTGCATATGATGACACCTGTGCCAATACTTGTAATGTGTAACAGTGATGCAGGAACAGACTAACATGGTGCTGATGCACAGGGTGGCTTTATAGCACTGTATTAATGTTAAAATATTGTTAACACAAAGTGTGATATCCTTCTAGGTGTATGTAAGCAGGCATGATGCATTTCGGCTATGACCATCAATGTAGTATAGTTTATAGCACTGTTAATTCTGAAGATTTATTATCCATCCATGTGCCATTTGACTGACGTGTGTAGTATTGGCAGCATGTGTTTCAGAGTGTGCAGTATGTGTGTGATGTGTGTAGTACAGATTTATACATGCTTACAAATGCGTACACTGGCTTACACGACATTACATGGGCTTCAACATTCTTACACTAGCTTACTCATTCTTCAACGCACACACACGGGCTGACACGTGTGCACACATGCTTACTCGGGCTTACAGGTGCGCACAGGCGCAAACACACTGTAAGCAGGTTTGCAAGAAACATCAGTGATATCCATGGCATACACCGTCAGTTTCCTGAATTTACCTAGGATAAATCATAACACGCCTCTTCCACTGATGAGTAACTGACAGCAAACATGTGACACACTGCTCTGATAGGATTACAGTGTTTTATACATACACATTCATGATGTCACCTATCTTCTACTCTGATATTCCCCTTAACCTACTCTTACACTGTAGTGGCTTGGCCCATATGGCATGACAAATTGTGATTCACTATCCTCAGCCTCAATTGCATCGGATTGCCTACTAATGCTTGGTTACATCTCTGACAGAGCGCTTCCACACATAGCAACCAGTACTCAGTAGCCATGTTGTCTTCAGCTTGCCATTCACCTGCATGGCGAACTAACTTTTAACTAAAATTACAATTTCTATGTATATTTTAAATATTTTTCTTGTTTTAAAAGCGCGTTTGCTGCGCTACGCTTACACACCAGAGATCGGGGGAGGACAAATAGAGTTTTATTAATTTCCAATGGAAAAATATGCCACTGGCATTATATTTGGCCATTGGCATGCCTCTTCGACTAAATTCATCCTTTATTTGCAGCTGACATTGCTCCGTTTAGCTACTTGCAGAACATAACTCGGTTAACATCCGAGTACATTTCTGCACATAACTCTACTCTTGCACGGACAGCTTACTGTTTCATGTATCGCAGATTTACATCATTTGTATAGCTTTTACCTACAAATGGGGTAATTTGCATATCCTAACATTGTCTGTGCAACGTTCGTTTTAGGGGCTGTCTTACACGCCCCTACAGGATATTGCTGAATAGCTCGGCAGACATCTTTCCTTGCTCTACTCTTACTCTACTCGTACACGCCGGCCAAGGCTCCATGACTCCTGGCCTAAGCTTTGCTGTGTGCTAATATGTCTATTTGTGGAGTATGCATGGCTGTAGGTATGTTTTAACCTGCTATGTCTGACATTTCTACAGAGCAGCTCCCACTTTCATCATTTGTAAAGGTGACAGCCCTATAGGTACTATATATACAGCTGTGACATTTGACAAGTCAACACATACCTGCGGTCAATACTAAACTGACTACTTCAGCACTTTTCATACCTTCAGATTTTTCTTATAGTAGTATAGTCGATAATACTGTTTCCTATGACATGTATCTGTTTCTGATACAAGATATATCATTTTATTACACCACTACACACAAGAAGAAATCACAGGCCAGATGCCATTACATTCCTTTTGCAGGACACACCCGCCCAGAGTGTTGTGTTCCTCACAAAAGCCAACAGGTGCTAATCAAAATATATTATGCTATCATCTACCTTATGTGTTCGCCGGTATTTGTGCTTTCCGTCAGTGGCAGAACTCACATGCGAGTGTGGGAGACTGAACACTGTATTGGGGACACTGCATAACACCCTGAGGGACACATTTATTTTGTTTCTATTAACCTTCCACATTGACTATCACAGGGAATAAGTATTCATTCACATTTATCGAGGTACATGCTTTTGACTTATACATGTTTTGTCATTTGTCATCACGTCTTTCTTCACACCTGTCCACCTGATATCACTAGTTCTGTACATTTATTTAGGACAGGGTTACCTTCATACCTCTCAACTGTGCACATTTTGGGTAAATGTCCCGAACTTAGACTTATAATGTTGTTCCTTTTTTTCATAATATTGTGCCTTTCCGGTAAATTAGTGGCAAGTCATTAAGTACTGTGAGGTTAGATAATAATGACAGACATTAGTATTTTATAATTAATAACCCTCAAAACATTCATACTAATGAATTATCCATTATTCTATCAACGTTCTAACTTTGTCAAAGGAATATTTAAAATAGTCCCTATTTGTACTTATTTTAATATGCCTTTGTCCAGATGTCTTATTCTGAAAGGTTGAGAGGTATGGTTACCATCTTATTTGTACGCATGTACGTCCATGATAATCGCTTACATGACACTGATATAAGCCCCTACGTCTTCCCCCAGTGGTTTACACAATATCCAGTAGATGGGTTCTTCATTTTTGGAAGGTATAGGCGTGTGCTATACCCACATAGGAATATTAATAACTCCCATAGGGCGGACCTACTAAATCTGTGCCAACCAACACCTGGGAACCTAGGCCCATTATTGCATACCCATGATTCCCATACCTGACACCCCTCCACAGTAGTCATAAGACATATTTAATGTGAGCGATAATAAAGTATGAAGACACTTCTAAGCACTAGCCTCTCTCCGCGTGTCGGGACATATGTCATACATTCTGTCAACCCATGTGTTATTACCCTTGCACAAACTACTGTTGCATGTACAGCTATATTGTAGTTGTGGATGTGACTTTCTTTGCTTCGATCATTACAGGACGGTGCCTGTAGTGGACCAATTTTTGGGGTCCTGCAAAGGACACCTATATCCATGTTTAAAGAGTAGAACTTGCAGATTTGGCACACTGGTACTTTCCGGGCAATGGTTTGGAAAGCAGCAGTGTATTTACCTTTCTTGCATGTCTGTATGTCTATCCATAATAGCTATGATGTAACCTATTTATGTACATGTGTTATATCTACAAGGACATATGTTTATATGTTTGTTATGTATATATCAATTAATGTATTGTGTGTATATAGATATACATATATATATATATATATATATATATATATATATATATATATATATATATATTTATATGTCTGTACATTCTTTATTACATATATTTATTTAGTTTAAGTCTGTGGATATATATCTATACACAAATATATATATCCATATATAGATATATAAATAAACATGTAGAAAACAGCATTCATTTGCTATGTTGTGAGCGGATTACACACACGCAGGCGCACTTGCATATCCTTATTGTGGGTTACATATGTTTACTAAGACTTTGTGCTTACGTGGGCTTTATTAATTGTGACGGTACCAGTAAAATATCTGTAATCCGGTTAATGGACATATGCGAAACACATGTTCACCTTTACATATTTAAATGTCTTTACAGCACAGACACATTCATTACACTTTAAACTTATATGTGCTGTAGTTGTAGTTGACCCAGGACTGCATTCACGTTGGCCGGATGCTGTAACCACTATATTATTGGTGTTCTGACTCATTTATATGCATACCCATAGTAGATAGCTACATTAACATATGCCTCACCGCTTCACTTACAACACAGGCATCCATTATCCTGCCGGGAAAGACGCGGTACTACATATTACACATTCCCTATTCCCTACTGCTCTGGACCCAAGCTGCATATTTAATCACTCCAAGGATATGCAGAACTCCAAGGCTTATAGTCCTGGCACATACAAGTCTTTGATTGTCAGGGTGTTCATGTGGTGATCTAGGTTTAGGCTTGTCCGCCTGGTGAACGGAACTGCCCTGACCGAGTTCAAATGTTAGACAAAGCACATGGACAGAATTTGTACATTTTATAGATTTTTACCTGTGTTTACAGACACAGGTGTTTCGGCACCTGTCAGCAGCTTTTTATGTTGGCAATACATAATATGGGTGGGGGTGGTTACAATACGTAATCCATGGTGAGGGGTGTTCCTATTCACATTTGACTATTTCCTGTATGCATTCATACCAGGATTATTATTTTGGACATGAATTAACTACAGGTATGCAGTAGTACAGTAAACAAATGTGAAGGTTTGTTACGGTAAATATGTACGGACCTCTGTAATACACTGTTGATTTCTGGCAAATCAGTAACTAATCATTAAAGACTGAAGTCAGAACATAATGACAGACAGTTGAGTTTCAGACTTCATACTCTTCAGGTAATTAATGCCAATGTACAAACTGTTATTCTATCAACTTTCTAAGTTTCTAAGAGCAATCTTTACAAATTGTCCCTACTTTTGCGTCTTGGTCCTACTTTTAGTCACGGCTTTGTCCAAATATCTTGCTCTCAGAGGTTGACAGGTATGGTCGGTCACACATACACACACATTAAGTGTTCCTCACACAGTAGATCAGGGTTATCCTGTTTACGTCAGTGCCTTCATCACCCTTATACCATTTGCCACTATGTGAATGTGTGCAATATATTCTCCCGCTTATTCGTATCGGGACACGTGCATCACGGGCAAGTGTTTGATCCTGGGTAGTAGGTTATGCATGACCATTTAGGGCTGGACAGTGTCGTGCACCTCTAATGCACATTCCAACTTCTGTCCAGATATCTACAGGACTGGACTTCGTGTCTTCCGTTTTAATGTTTACACAGGTTATGTATCCCATGAGGGATATCCAAAAATTGGACCGATCCACAACAAGAGGAATACCGAACATCTTTTTGGAGTTACGAAAATGTGATGAGGTCGTGTGCAATCCTGCAACCGCCTAGGGAGACACTACCTACTACATATGTGTAGTGGTCACTATGTGTAGCTGTGGCTGCACCAAACCAGTAGGCCACGTACGGCTGGATTTGGTGGACGTTCAGGTATGGGAGCGGGTTGTGTGATGTGGAGGGGATGCTAGGTAGTCCATTATGCATCCAGGTGTGTTGCATTTGTTATGGCCAGTTCCATCCAGGTGTGTTGCTTTTGTTATGGCCAGTTCCATCAGGACCAATCTGTGGGTATGTATCGGTGACATATCTATACATTTGTATCGCACATTTCAATATTCATCTGTTTGTGGGATTGTGTTCTACAGTATGGCCTGTCTGCTTGTATTGCAGCTGTTTATACATGTGTTTGTGTTTCTGTCAGCTTCACCTGCTGCTCCCTCATACACCTCCAGTTCACCTATTCTGCATACGACACAGTATAGCCTTGGAGGATTGTACCATTACCCATCCACCCCTCACACACAGATTCATCACACCCCATACATCACTGCTTTGGTTGTTGGCCCATGACACGGCCAGAGTAACACATGGAATACCCTACATGTGTCTGGTACCTGTATATTTGTGTGGACTACCCTGCCATGTTTGCTTTCCACATGCTATACCTCACGCACATAGCTACACGCCCATACTTAACTTTCATTACATGGTTGGTATACCCGGGTACTACCCGTTCGACTGTGACACATCCTGACAAGTTCGGCATGTACCGCTGACTTCCGGATTTTGGCAGCCTGTTGTACTCATTGGTAGGATGCCACCTTCTCCTTTGTCCAGGATGGGATATATTCTGTACACATATCTGACTGTAGTGGACAACACCTCCCCACAGTCGACGGTAGGGTTGCCACCTTTTCAACTGGCCAAAGAGGGCATTTTTGGTACAAACATCACATTTTACAGGCCGACGCATACCCAAAGTCAGTACACAGGATAGAACTTAGAATTCTTGCCTATATAAAAGCTTATTCTTGTAGCAGTTTAGTTGCTTATTATATTTCTTATAACATTTATGTAATTTAGATACAGAAAAATTGTTTAATGCAACTATTACATAACGTATAGGGAATAATTTTGTACTATAATCTCAGGACATTTGCCATTTTTACAGGTTTTTGTCAGGACACAACTGCCCAAAGAGGGACTGTTGCTCGCAAAGTGGGACAGGTGGTAATCCTAGTCGATGGTACGGATAATACTGTTCCTTTCAGCCTACATGTGTCCTAATTGTTGTAGCTGTTTATATGCTCCTTCTGTTTTGTTTACATGCTTATTCTATTTCCTATCACATTTGGTATGTGAAATACGGACATACCTTTTGTATGTGACTATTACATGCCTTGTAGGATATGATTCATGCATACGGTTGCTAGATATCTACATTTCTCATGTATTTTGTTATGGACACATCTGCCCAGCTGTGTACCCTCCCTCACATTATGGGTCAGCTGGTGACCCTCACCATTGGGCTGGAGTTACCTACTGGTGGCTCGCTAACATATGATGCATTTCACTTCCACTTGGTATGGCTATCTACACTGCATTGGACTACGGCCATACGGTCTTCCATGTCATTTGTTCGCGGGATAGGGACCCGTTATTTCCTACCGTGCATTTGTGTTTGCTTCTTCACTTTGTGTTCGCAGGTACTTTCTTGCATGCTTTGCATAAGTTTCAGTATCCATGGACACTGACATGATTACTATCTTGCAACTTGTTATATGCAAGCATTTTAGGTTGCATATCGACAGCTGCCATTTCCACGCCTCCGTGTGGCACTTCGACATGCCCTATGCACTCGCGCTCCTTTCCTGTGCACGTGACTGTGTTGGCAGCGCGCATTCATTAATATGCATTTGGCGCTACTGCGCCCTCTTCATGCCGCACGGTCGGTGCAAGCCTAACGCCGGCCTTGCGCCGAGCTTCATGAATCCCGGGGAGGTATATGATGGGTTAGGCACATTTAGTGTCATCTGTTACTGTTGAATTGGTAGTTTAGGTTGAAGTCTCTACAGAACAGGCTTACCTTAATATTGATTCTGTTTATGTGAAGAACTTCAAAGAATGCTCGGTCATGAAAGGGTAAGCAGAGTTTACCCCTCAGGCATCTGTACTACGCTGTGTAGTGTGATATGGCTTTAAGTCCAGCAGAATAGTTAAAGGTGCAAGTAACCTTAGATCTTTTTCGTGAGGAAATGTTCAGACATTGAGTTAGTTTAGGTGCTTAATGAGGTTCTTTGTGATGGCAGCATTATATTCAAAGAATAAAGAAGGAAGGCATAAAGAGACACTATAATTTCTATGGACAATGAGAAGATACTTTAAAGGATTAGCTTTTAAAGATAGAAGGATTTTTCTACCACCACGAAGACATGATGGACAGAGGAGTCTGTTATCAATTTATATCCCCAGCTGTATCAGTTTTAAGTGGAATTTTATCTACATGGTAAGCAATAGTGGTGCTATAACTACTAAAGGAAATTATACTGCATCACCTGGCAGTGATAGAAAGCCCATTATTAACATACAAAACATTTATTTAGTTTAGCTATTGCTGGAGATTTTGAGTTTCAGAATGTGATTTATTAGCCAGCCCCAGTTTGCAGTCACCAGCAAATGTGATTTGACATCATCTATTGATATCCCCTTTTATACAGTGGTAGTGTATATCAAAGATAAGGAGACCCAGGGCAGAGCCTTGTGGGATACTACTGGTGATGCTTTTCTGTCTAGACTCTAGAGTAAGCACCCTGAGCTTTAAGGGTATGGGTTCTATCAGATAGCACATCACCTACCCAACAAATTATGTATAGTTATTTGGGTTAATGTTGAGTTTCGATAGTTGTCAATAATCCCATTGGAGAGTTTAGTGTCAGAGTCCTTAGCAAGGTACAGGTAGGCAGCATGGACTGTGTGTTCCTTATTTATGGCTTCAGTAACCCTTTCAAGGAACTCAATGAGATTTTGTGGCATAATAAAGCCAGAGTGATGTATGATCAGGGATATAATGTTAAGTATATTGTTTATTGATTCAGCTATAATATTTCCATAGCCTTGCAAATAATACTAGTGAGACTAATAGACCTATAACTCCCATTGTGATTATAGGGACCACCTTTTTGCAAGGGCACCAAATCAGATGTTCTTTACACCTTGATAATGTAACTAGTGGTGAGAACTGAACTGAAGTGTTAATGGAGGAGCCATGAAATTGATGTGTTTATATTTGGAAAGTATCAAAATGACTTAATTGACAGTGATTTATGCAGGAGAGATGTGACGGGGAATTCAGGGAGGGGGGTGGATGATAGTTGAGAGAATGAGTGTGGTTAAGTCAGAAGAAAATTTGTCTGCAAGAGTATTAGTAATATCACTATAGTCAGAAACGAAGGCACCATTAGAGTTAGTGTTCAGTACAGAGAAGTTAATTACTTCTGAACCTTCTTATATAGCTAAACAAGGCTTTACAGTCGTATTCTGAATTAGTTGCAAACCTAAATTCATAGCTGGATTTACATATCCTAATGGTAATTTTGAGTGATTTACTTGCCAGCTTTAAATCGTTTTCATAATGATGAAGTGATCATCTTTTAGAGGTGGCCATGGGTTTTTCTTTTTGCTTTATCTTATACAGTTTGTTGATGTAGTAGGTAAACATATGGAGTTAGTTTCATACTTCCTGTTATGCTTACTTCAGATTGGTACAGTTGCCTCAGTACTGGTTCTGATTATCAGTAAGATCAGTAAATTAAAGTCATTGGTTTCGGAGCAATTACTGAGTGTAGGGGAGTCATACTAGGCCATAAACCAGGTTTTCATAAATAAGATCACAGCAAAATGCCCAGATTTGACCAGTAAATAGGAGGAACATGTGGGATGGAAAGATTTGATAAGAGAAGACTGAAAAAATTAACATCTCTTCTGGGCAAGAGGACAATTTGATTAAGTGCTTTGGCATTTGTGAAGTTCAAAATTCACTTGGCATATTTGTTTTAGGCAATATATGTTTGCTAGTTTATGTCTAAATCATTGAAGTTATCCATAAGAATGATATTTATTTAATGGTTAACTTTTCTAAATGTTTAAGTTATTATGCATGCTATACAGTGGTCATAGACAAGGTGCTAAAATTTGAAAACTAATCTTACTGAGCTTAACTAGGAATTTAACCAGTTCCAAATCTGTATCACGTACAATCTGGAGAGAAGTAATAGAGATACAAATAAATGAATATACCCCACCACAGTAGTCAGTGGATCTGAATGCATGATACCTCTTACGGGATGGTATAACTAGTTTCACTGCACATCCCCCCTCAGATGGAACTGGCAACTATGCAGAGTTATACACCAATGCTTTATACAAACACCTGTATAACTGCATTGACTCAGCTTTACCTGATAGGACCAAAACAAGCTGCTCAAGGAAGAGCAAACCTGGCTGGTAGACAACCACCATTAACAGGCTTTACAATAAGAGGAAGAAATTGCTGTGTAAGAGTAAGACAGAGCAAGCCTTAAACTGGAAACATTCCCTTCTCAGCTTAAATAAGCAAATAAGGCTTCTTGTGAAGTCCTCCAAAGCAAACTATGAATCCAAATTAGCTTCCTCAACTAAGGACAGCCGTAAGGCATTCTTTAGTTACATCCGTTACCTAAAAGGAAATACCCAGATTATTGCCAAACTGGTAGTTAATGATACCACATATACTGAGTCTGTGGACATAGCTAACCTGTTAGCTGACAGGTTCTGTGAAAATTCCACTCTCCTTTCTCCATAACACGTACCTTATTTACACCCCTACTACCTGTCCTCTACCTTGTATCTCTAAAGAGCAAGTCATAAACACCCTCTCCAAGGTCAAAACACAGCATCTATGGGACATGATAACATCCAAGGCTGCATCCTACATGGGCTCAAACATGAATTAGAAACACCACTGGGTACTCTTTTCAATCATAGTCTAAGCACCGGCTTCATCCCAGCTGAATGAAAAAAGGCCACCTTTATCCCCTTGCACAAAGGTGGTGCTTCCACTGACCACAGGAACTATAGGCCTATTAACCTGACTAGCATTATCTGCAAGACCATGAAGAGCATCATCATGGACCTTATCAACAAAGATATAGGTAATCTCCAAACACTTAACCTTATGCAGTTTGGATTTCTCAAAGAGAGATCATGCCTGTTAAACCTGGTGGACTTCTTCAAGACAGTCCCCAAGGCCCTGGATGAGGAGAAATCTGTGCATACAGCCTACCTAGACTTAGCCAAGGCTTTTGACACTATCCCCCACTCAGGCATCATTGACAAACTCACTCAGCTAGGTATCAACCCTTATATTGTTAGATGGGTCACTAACTGGCTCACTGATAGAACCCATAAAGTCAAAATAGGGGAATCCACCTTCAACGGCAGACCTGTAACCAGTGGTGTTCCACAGGGATCAGTCTTAGGACCTCTAATGTTTGGAATCTATTTCTGCAAAGTACAAGCTAAAAATAAAGGTCTGTGGCTGACAAAGTATGCTGATGACTGCAAACTGGGAGTGGTCATAAAATCTCTAAACTATGTCAACATTCTACAAAAGGGTCTTACACAAACAAATTATTGGTGTTAAACTATGGCTTTAAATTCAATGCAAAAATGTATTATCATCCTTTTTGGTAAGAGAGATGTTCCTGCTAACTACCACATCAATAACAACACCCTAAGAACACACTCAGTGGTGAGAGCCCTGGGCACACAGGTTGACAGCAGCCTTACCTTTGATCACCATGTCTCTACAGTTGTAAGAAGGGCATTCTATATTGCTCATCTAATAAGTAAGAGCATTGCCTCCAGGAAAAAAAAGAAGTTATAACCTCCCAGTACTCTTCCCTCATCAGACCAATAATCGAGTACAATGCCCCATTTGGTATGTACCTTTCCAAGCACCTGCAGCAACTGGAGAGACCACAAAGTTTCCTCACAAGAAAAAATCAAGGTCTTCAGCATCTGTCCTGTGAAAATTATCTGAAATCACTGTCACTTTATTCTGTTTAATACAGACTGCTCAGAGGGAATCACTGCTTTACATATAAGGCAATCTTTGACCCTGCTTTATTGGAAATGCTGCATATCTGCAAGTCAAATGGTACATGGGTTACTCACTCTAAAGGCTTTAACCTGGTCTGCGACATTAATAAAACCTGCTGGAGGGACAGATTTGTTTCCCAGATGTTACCACAAATTTGGAACAGACTCCCACTTCATGTCAAGCAGAGCACCTCATTAGCCCTCTTCAAATGCAATCTGAATGATTGGATGGGTAACCATAAATTCACCCCAGGGGTTCCAACTGTGTCTCTCTTGGACAGGGCCAATAAGTGCTGATCATGGAAATAAGGGTACAACTTGGCTAGGTTTGTAAGGGCCCTAGGGTAATTACCCTAGTAACCTTCCATGATCCTATGATTCGATGATCCAGTAGGCATTTTACAGTGTTATAAAAGGAGTTCTACCATTACACTGTAATTTGGTTTCTATAATTATTTAACTGCCTATGTCTTCAAGGGAAACAAAATCCTCATGTCAATAGATTTTGTTTTTTAGACTCCTGGTATTCAGCAGTATCACAATAGATTTTGTTTTTTTAGACTCCTGGCATGCAGCAGTACTATCTTGATATAATCAAGACTTCAGTTTGCTATATTAGGATTTCCATCAGGATAACTCCCTCTAAAAAGGCACTGAAAACATTATAGCCAGTATGCAAAGGCTGAGGGTGTGAAAGGTACAGGTCATCCCTGCTAAAAGGGGGAGTCCCTTGACTATTTTATCCTATGCAGACACCTGATAGCTCTCCCAAGAATGCCATAAATTTGCTAGTCAAATATTAAAGCTAATTATGTTATCTTTGAAAATTGGAATCATTCTTGATGATAGTACAATGTTACTCAATACCAGGCTTTGTGGGAATCTAATGGTAAAAGTGTTGTCTCTTTTCCAGGCATCAGAGAAGCAGCTAACTGTCACTGTCCATTGTCAATCTGGCAACTGTTGTATCTGTATATTTTAAAATGGAGTCACCGATGGCTGACATTTCTGGAATATGTTGCAGCTTGATGGGGCCTTAAATGTATAGGCTTGCAGTACAGGTGATTCCCAGTAAAAGTAGTATTGGATGTGGATATAAGCCTTGCATTAGTATTTTGGCAATGTGGCTGAGGTAAGCTACTAGAAGGTCTGTGTATAGGAGGCTTACAGAAGGATTTTTCTTCTACCTCATCATATGCGGGAATAATGTCATGGTGATATACAAATGTTGTGCTGTAAAGAATAAGTATCCTCCAACAGAGATAAATTGTATATCTTGGATGTGGATCTAGTATATATTTTTAAAAATGGATTGTCAGTAAATATGAGGCAGTTGCTAAAGTGCCTCAGAAAATCAAGCACAAATTAGCTGACTTAAGGATAAGGCTAAAGCATGCTAGGACTCAATAGTGACAGGTAGAATTTTTCACATCAATTAACAGCACATTCAGTTGCTAATATAATGTACACATAGTATAGATCTTAAGTCAGTGCAAAACAATGATGATTAAGGACATGCAATATGTATCCCTCTCTATTTCTATCTATATCCATCTCTTTCCCTCTCTCTCTCTCTGTCTATTTCTGTTAGTCTGTTTAAATGTCTCTCTGTCTATATATATGTTTGTACATGTATGTGAATATATAGATATATAGATAAATAGCTAGATAGATGATATAGATATAGATACAGATACAGATACAGATAAAGATAAAGATATAGTTGATTTAATACAAATTCTTACTCAAAACTGATCCCCTTCTTATTGCAACTGAGCTGGTTATGTATATTTATATCTATAGTTCTATCTTGTATCTATTTCTAATCTATAACTATATCTTTATATTTATATATATATATATATATATATATATATATATATATATATACAGAGAGAGAGAGAGAGTTGCTAAGTTATGTATATTTATATCTATAGTTCTATCTTGTATCTATATCTAATCTATAACTATATCTTTATATATATATATATATATATATATATATATATATATATATATATATATATATATATATATATACAGAGAGAGAGAGAGAGTTGCTAAGTTCCAAAGGTCATTAGAATGACAGGATTTGTTTTAACATACATTTTACGAAGGATATGAAATCTGAAACCAAAATGTATGTCATTATTTAGTGACTTCAATACTCAGTTATTTACCAGTGATTCACAAATTTTATGAGGAACAGACCAGCAAAAGGACAGTTGAGAGGTACAGTTGTAACAATGATGGGAAGTATAACGAACAGACTCCTATCTATGCATTTACTTATTTATTTGATCCAATTAGTCATACAAAGTACCATAATCAAGAAAGTCTCTGTTACACGTGAGCATATCTTTGTGCTTGGTTAGGTTAGGGATGCAGTGTGTTGCAGCTTATGATCCTGATCGCAACAAAGTGACATATATTACTATGGCTATTACTCAGGTATTTATCATTCATTTGATAACAAGTATCTGATGTGTAATCAGTCAAGAAAACTAGCAGCAATTGTTGGGCACATCTATGTGTATATGAGTGAGTGTGTGCAGGTAATGGTAGTTTTGCAATGTGTTGCTATGTATGCTTCTGATAACAACAAGGTCAAATATATTGTTGTGAGATATGGACAGGAATAGGGTAACTGAGATACTTTGATTAACTTTCATGTAAAGCTTATGAAATTATGTCACATTAACACTTCTTTCATTACTTAAATCTGGAGCAGTTTATGTGGGACATATTAATATTAAAAGCATGCATAATTCTCAGAAACATATCACTGAGAGTTGGTGTTTAAGTTGAATCATTTTTAAAATATTTATACTTGGCAATAAAGTGTACATATTTATCACATTCTCAGGCTGTATCAACACAATAGCATTGCAGAACAACATTTCACTGGTCCGGTCAGCACACAGGTTAGCACCTGTTCCTGACCCAGTTTGTGTAGTTGGTAAGTGAGTTACCTTGATTGCTTTTGATTCAAAATTATGAATGCACACCACATTATTATGTGTATTAAAAACTCAAACCAAAATGAGTTGGTATACTACATCATGGCATCAAAGCAAAAGATACATAATTCTGGAAACCTCTGTACTGATAGGTGGTGTCTATCTATCACCACCTTGCTTTGTTTACCAATAAAATATGTAAATATGCATTTATATATTTTCTTATTATCTTTGCCAGTATCTACTTGGAGGCATTATGAATTAACCTTTCATACGTGCTATCAGCACAAACATTCATGCATGCCAAGAACCCAAAATTAGACAGTAAATGAGATATTGTGATTTTTCATTCAAAATTAAGAATATATTCAATAATAATACATGTATTACTACTTTGCCCAACAAGGAGTGTATCTGTTACTTTATGATATCACTGGTTTTAATTGTTTAACTGCTATCACTTTGCAGAAATTTATACTTGTTTAGTAGCAATTATGATATGTATGTGTATTTGCATAGTTTGTGCAAATATCTCAGGATACATATAGTAGCATAATGGAGCACACCTCAGCACTGTGATCACACTGTTACAGCACTTTTAAGAATCTTGCTTGCCAATAGTTTGGTACTTTGTTCTCCAGTGAGGGGAACGTGAAACAGGCTGTATCTCTGGCCCTGATTGCTTTAGAACCTTTGAAGAGTATTGTTGCTATTCACTATTGTGCTCTTTTGACTTTTTTCAGACATTTTCTGTTTTGCTATCAACTGAGCTTGTTTGATTGGTGCTGCACTACGCAAAGCATCTTTGTAACATGCATTGCATAGACAAAAGTGACTGGAACTGCAGACTGTAGTTATATGTGTAGCATTCATCCATATTTTTTTTATAAATTTACATTGGCATTGTGTTTCTTTGTTTGCTCTTTGCTTGTCTGCATGTTACAAGGCACAGCTAGCTGTGCTTTATCATTATCTTACTGGTACTACTAAATCTTAACTGCACTATTAGTCACGACATACTGCCATTTAGTAATTTAGTAAATTTTTGCTTTTTACTTTTATCATCATCTCTATACTAATCCAAACTCTCTCTATAACTGCCCAACAACCCTGTTTGCATGCTTACAGTGATACTTATTTAAAGCATTCCAGAGCTACTTAGATTAATCTTTTGTTAGATACTTATGTCTTAAGTTTATTATTCACCTTGAACTGATAGTTTTTCAGCTCTTGTCCCTGTGGGGGTGGGACCCATAAGTTCTTGTTTAATCCTGTTCTGGCTGCTCTCTACTCCATTCACCCTCTGTGCTACTCCCACCCCCACCCACTGATTATCTTCATTTGTCAGTCCCCTTCTAACTCATATTCAACTTCCATCCTGTAGCTGCTTTAGCTTCTCCACCCCTCTGTTCATTGTGCATGCACAGCAAGTTAGTAGAGCAGTGGCACAGGTATACTAGAGCTGATAGGCATTGCTGTCTTCTTATTACTGTGAATTGCTGATTTATTTGATTATCACTGTTAACTGCTGATTTATTTGATAATGCTGAGCTGAAACTGCTGTTCAGAAATCCTATATGCTATGAGAGCTATCTAATGTATTAACTGACACACTACTTATTATTTCTATCTTGTATTATGAAGGTACAGCTTAATCATTGTATATCTGCCAGGCATCCTATTAACTGTTTGCAAGGCATATTCATGTTCTGGCTGCATCTGTAAGCATTCCTGTAGTGCACTACTGTTCTTAGAAGACTTAAGAGTCTGGAATTTACAATTGCGTTTATAGAAGGCTAAGCAACTGCAGTTCATTTTGCTGTTAGTTCATATTGAATAACACAGCCATAGAATTAGTGTCTTAGAAAAGCCATACTTCCTTTGCTTTGTGAAATATATCATGTGTGTATTCACTGCTGAATCATACAGTTCTTATCAGCTGACTTAGCGGCTGCATGTTAATGCTGTTAGTCTGTGGTTTTACAGTGCTGTTTAACAGTGTATGCAATATAACCAATTTTCCTCTTTATCTGTATTCCTTGCATGCTCTCCACTTCACATTCCTGTAACCCTTGCACTAATTCTGCCTTATTTAACTTTATTTTTCAGTTTGCATGGATTTCTTAACTGCATGGCTCCCGCCCCCCACACCTGGGGCTAAACTGCGAAAAAAAAAATACAAAGAAATACAAAGTCTATTTTATCCACTGAAGCTTGCCATCTTCTAACTAAATAAAACCTCTGGGGAGCAAGAACCTGACACCCTACAGCTTTTCTGTTGCAACAGGTGAATTACAAATTAGTTTTTCTAAAATTCTATGGCTTAGTGTTAAAAGGTATGTGCACAACAACGAAGGGTTCTCCCCTCCCCATTAATCTAGCCAATTGCCACTAGATAGCAGCATAATATCTTGAATTAACCTTACACATGCATGCGCACGAGCGCGCACACACACACACACACACACACACACACACACACACACACACACACACACACACACACACACACACACACACACACACAAACACAGTGTTCCAGTAGCAAGCATTCACTGTTTAAATTAGTAAATTCTTGCATTTTACTTTCAGCTTCCTCTCTATACTAATCACAACTCTCTCTATAACTGCCCAACAACCCAGTTTGTCTGCTTACAGTGATACTTATTTAAAGCATTCCAGAGCTACTTAGATTAATCTTTTGCTAGATACTGATGTCTTAAGATTATTATTCACCTTAAACTGATAGTTTTTCAGCTGTTGTCCCTGTGGGGGCTGGGCCCACTCCATTTGCTATGCTCACTCAGCTCTCCTCCCTGCCCCATCCCCACCAACCTCTCATAACATTAACCTTATACCTAACCTGTCCCCTCCCACACCTTTCTTCCACCTATCCCATAACACCCCTAATTATTCCCCCAATCATACCATACCTTCTAACTACTCTACCTCCCACCCATTTTGAATAGGGCCATATAGTGCTCCATCCCCTAAACTATAGCTATCCTGCTCATATTCATTCTGTTATCACACTGCACTCAACCACTATCATGTCCATCACTATTGCTACAATGATCTCACTTCTCTCACTTACACTCTCTCTCCTAACAATAATCACAACTTTCTAGACACTCAACATATCTCCTACACCCACCTGTACAACTACCACACATAAACCACATTTATCAAGATACACAAAGACCTAACCTAAGATACACAAAGATGGGCAAAACCCATCTATGAGACTGATAGTATCGAGCAAAGCCTGGCTTACTGAAACCATATCAATATATGTTGAAAAACAGTTAAGACCAATAGTAGAACAAACAGACTCCATTATTAGAGATACCCAACAGTTCCTTGAAACTTTTTCCAACTATGTCTTCATAGAGAAGAATATTTCCACATGCATTTTGGTAACATTAGATGTGAAATTGCTGTTCACAGCAATTGTGAATAATATAGGTTTGGAATATGTAAGGTTGTTTTTAATAGACAAAGGAATGTTTAGGGAATTAGTCATGAGGGTTATGATGCTTATAGAAGTGGTTCTGAATAGGAATGTTTTCACATATGGTGACAAATATTATCTACAAGTCAATGGTGTGGCGATAGGTACGCCATGCACCAGTTCATACGCCAATATAGTAATGGCATACTGGGAATACACATATGTGAATAATAATCTATTATTCAAAGACAAGATTAGGTATTATAGACGTTTTGTTGATGATGTTTTTCTTGTATGGGAAGGTAGCATAGACACACTACAAGAGTTTATGGAATACATCAGTGGCACCACCAATTTCTTATCATTTACAGCCAATTGGTCTACAGATAAGATAGAATTTTTAGGTGTATTAGTAAAGATATGAATGTCATACAAACTGAAATGTATAGGAAAAACTGTAAGAAAAACACCCTCCTACACCACAGTAACATGCATCCACCACATATATATCAAAATATAGTGAAAAGTCAGACATTAAGAGCCTCCAGATTAACTAGTCAAGACTCTACTTTTAATGAAAACTCAACACTTTGAGGAATGGATTCAAGGAAAGAGGCTATAAGACTGAAGAATGTGACAAGTTACTTGATCATGTGGTTGTGGAAAGGCAAGGGAGGGGTAAACCCTACTTTACCAAAGGCAGGAAATATGAGCAAGGAAGAAGGAACACCTCCATACAAATCAACAGACTCACCATTCCATATACCAGCAATAATAATAAGATAAGGGATATAGTGAGGAAACATTGGAACATACTGATGGTAGATGAAACGATTCTAGGGATAGTAGGTACACAACCAAGATATTCACATAAGAACATCAAATCTTTAAAAAGGATGTTATGCTATGACAAGAACACAGGGTACAATCTGAAAAGAAAGGTACATTCGTCTGTAGAAATTGTAATCAGTGTTCATTTATGGCAAATGTGAATGTGTTTAAACATCCAGATACAGGCAATGTCTACACATTCCAACATTATGCAGATTGTAAATCATGTGACCTGGTATATTTGGCCCAATGTCAGAAAAGTAACTCATTTTATATAGGAAAGACAGAACGATAAGTGAAAGAGTTAGAGAACACTTATATGCCATCCATAGAGAAGACGAATGTAATGCATTAGCAAAGCATGCTATAAATCATGACCTGACTCATAAATTTGTCTTGCTTGTGATAGAACATATAACAAATGTGATACCTGCGTGCTGGCCCAGCAATCAAAGAGCCTCAATCCCCACCACTAACACCAGAGAGGGCATCTCATATAGAAGAAAAGGATAACCATAAGGACCCCTTCCATCCTTTACAGCCATTCCAAAGCCTGGCTAAAGGTTCTCCTGCCCTGTGATCTGTTACTTAAGATCTGTCTCTACCGGACTAGAAATGCTCTACCTCCTTTTCTGAACTAAAGGACCTGACCGGTCTTTAAGGACCCCTTCCATCCTTTACAGCCATTCCAAAGCCTGGCTAAAGGTTCTCCTGCTCTGTGAACTGTTACTTAAGATCTGTTCCTATCGGACTAGAAATGCTCTACCTCCTATTCTGAACTAAAGGAACTGATTGGTCTTTAAGGACCCCTTCCATCCTTTACAGCCATTCCAAAGCCTGGCTAAAGGTTCTCCTGCCCTGTGATCTGTTACTTAAGATATGTTCCTATCGGACTAGAAACGCTCTACCTCCTATTCTGAACTAAAGGACCTGACTGGTCTTTAAGGACCCCTTCCATCCTTTACAGCCATTCCAAAGCCTGGCTAAAGGTTCTCCTGCCCTGTGATCTGTTACTTAAGATCTGTTCCTATCAGACTAGAAAGTATGTCACACCCTAATTATGTATCTGTATGTGTATATGCCTAATTTATAGTGCATAGGTGGTAGACTCTTTCTGTGCATTTCTATCCTGTATCTCGCAGAGATAGTACTTAAGCCACTGAGTTCAGAGTACCAGCAGCCATACCCCTCTCTGTCTGTGTTTCCTACTGCCCTTTTCCCTTACCCCCTGTACGCATTACCTGTCACTCCCCTTCACTGATACCTATATTTCTGTTACCTTGTCCCATTCTGTCATTTGCCCACTAGGTGGTGATCCTAGGTAGCCTCAGGCCACTACCTCTTCACCCCACTTATTCCTAGCCTCTTCCCTGGATCTTGTACCAGACTGCTCCCTAGACTAGCTGCTCTACCTCCTGCTTTGTGTTGCTGCTCTTATTCCTTTCCATCTACACCCTATAGCTCCATAATTTATTTTCTGTCTTCCCTCTCTCCTCTATCCATCTCTACCTCCAACCTGCTCTTCCAAACTCTACTTGCCCCTGCCCATCTTCACTGCACCTAGAACCTGCTACAACTCTGATTGTCTCTGCTACCTAATACTCTACCTGCTGTAACCCGCTCCGTTCGCCCTGTGAGCTCACTCCGCTCCCCTACCCTACCCCCAATTCCCACCCCCCCACTGCTGCTAAACTTTAACATAACAAGCCACACCCACTTAATTAATCTTCCTATCACCTTAGACTTCTAATTGAGAACTCCTCCCCTAACTATCTCCTTAATCAACCCCTATACTACCAGACCACACCTTATTTAATTACTTTATCTTACTTTTTGCATTACCTCACAAAACCTCACTTTCTATAATGACCTTCTTACATAACTCTAACCTTAAAAATTATCTTTTTATAACTTCTTCATTACTATTCCTAACTTTACCCTACACCCTAACCCTCTATGAGCACTTCTCTCTACTAAGTAATAAACATCCCCACCAACAAACTATACCAAACTCACATCTCAGCTCCCTCTCCCATAGCAATATAACCTCCACATCAGTTTACTTACTCCCAAAGTTTCATAGATCTTCTCATATTACCTACTTCCCCAGCAAGTTAAGCTCACCCAAGTTCTTTAAAAACATAACAACTGTACTAAAACATCCTATTCATCTTTTATTAGATGGAGATATTCATCCTAATCCTGGCCCTAATCAACAAATTTATAATAACCAACAAAACATCAATAATCCACAAATACAAGCATCTAATGGAATTTCTACCTCCACACAATTAGGTAACTCTCTCAAAATAGTTCAACTTAACATCCATAGCATTAACAACAAACTCAGTCAATTACATGCTCTTCTACAAGTTCATGCATTTGATATCATTTGTCTTACAGAAACTTGGTTAAAACCCTCTACTCAAGACCTAGAAATAACCCCACTGGATACAACATCCACAGATGTGACCGTATTTCCAAAAAGGGTGGTGGTGTAGCTATCTTGTATAAATCAGAACTTCTAGTTTCATCCTATAATGCACCTCTACCTCCCAATACCAATGCCGAAACCCTTACTATTAAACTACAACTTAATAAATCTAGATCTATTTTTATAATGTGTACCTATATCCCACCTGGAAATAACACTAAAACTCTTGAAAACATTCTTAGTAGCCTTTCCACCCTACTTCCTCAAGAAACAATCATACTAGGTGACTTTAATATTGACCGGACTACCTGTAGCTCCTCTGATCCTAACACCCACATTAATCTTTATGGTTTCACCCAACTAATAAACACCCCCACAAGAATTCACAAACCTAGTAATAAAGAAACCACTCTTGACTGGATCTTTGTAAATAGTCATCCTGAAACCTATATACCAGGGACACTACCTGATGACATTAGCGACCATGCTTTAACCTATATAATAAGGCAAAAGGCTCATTATCCTACCAATAACACCTTTATAACCTTTTGTACAAAAATTCGTGCATTATCCTACCAATAACACCTTTATAACCTTTCATACAAAAAAAACACTTCCAACCAGATAGCTTTCAAAATGAACTAAAAGCCTGTAACTGGTCACTTCTGAAGCACCTCAAACTAGATGAAGCTGTTTCTTACTTTAATACTAAATTCCTACAAATCCTGGATCTCCATGCCCCCCTTTGATCCTCCAGAGTCAGGACCAAAGCAGCTCCATGGCTCACACAACAAACCAAGGAAAACATGTTACTACGAAACAAAATATGGGCCAAATGGAGAGCCACTAAGAGCTCTGCAGACCATCTACCCTTTAAACAGCCAAGAAATGCAACCAAAAAGGACATTATCTTAGACAAAAAAAAATTATTATCTCCACCTTCAACAATCTCATACAAAAAATCCACAAAAGTTCTGGTCAGGCATCAATAAACTTCTCCAACCAGGACATTCCAAAACTCCAGCCCCAACTTCAATTCCTCATGATAATCCTTTGCAAATAGCTGACGCCTTCAATAATTACTTCACTGAAATTATTCAAAATCTTGCAAAGACACTCCCTCCCAGTCCTCCCAACCCTTTACAAAACATAAACAGTTCAGTGCCCTCCTTCCACATACAACATGTATCAACATCATTTATCTGCAAACTCCTTCAAAAACGTAAGCCTTGTACCCCATCTGCTGACCGCCTTCCAGCTGAATATCTTCAAATAGCTTCCAAAGTTATAGCTTATCCCATATCCATCCTTGTAAACCGTATCATCACAGAAGGTAGCATCCCATCCATATGGAAAGTCTCCCACATTATCCCTTTACATAAAGGAGGCAACTCCACTGATATCTCCAATTTCCATTCAATTGCATTACTCTCCCCACTTGCCAAAATAATGGAAAAATGTATTCATCATCAAGTACATCAACACCTGCTTGACAACAATTTACTTGCCAACTGACAGCATGGCTTTAGGCCCTTTCATAGTACATCCACTGCCCTGCTAACTTTTGCCGACTGTATAAACAGAAATCGAAATAATAATTCTCTGTCTGCCACATTATTTATTGAACTATCAAAAGCCTTTGATATGGTTAACCACAACTTACTAATCAGTGTGCTAAAAGCACAATCTCTTGACCCTCAAGCAATATTTTGGTTTACATCCTATCTAAAAAACAGACAGCAAGCAGTGCTTTGGGATAATAATCTATCAACACCCCTCCCCGTAAACATTGGAGTCCCACAAGGCTCTATATTAGGCCCTCTTTTATTTTCCATTTTTATTAATGAACTCAATACTGTTTTTCCTCAAGCCACCTGTATTTAATATGCCGATGACTCTACTCTAATATGTTCCTCTAATTCATTTATCTCTCTTCAAACTCTTACCCAAACAGTATTTAACACTGTTGAAAATTGGTTTACTGACCATTGCCTCCTCCTTAACCCCAAAAAAACAAAATTGTTACTTTTTGCTCCCACCCAAAGTCTCCATCTATCCACTTCACAATTACCTCTAACAACGGTACCATTATTTCCCCTGATACTACTACACGTCTCCTGGGAATTACCATAGATAATAACCTCAGCTATGACAATAATATCAACAATACTATACTGATGGTCAATAGAAAACTTGGCCTCTTTTATAGAATTAAACCTTACCTCACACCTCTAGCTAGAACCACCATTGCCCAGACCCACCTCACTTCTACCCTATTTTATGCTTCTGCTATATATATACCAATCTATCAAAATCTAATCTAAGTAAGCTCAAAACTACCTATAACAATATAGCAAGATTTGCCACTGGCACCCCTTTTAGAACTCACCACTGTCACAACCTTAAACAACTCGGGTGGTTTGAACTACAAAACCAGCTGGTATATAATCAACTAGTGATCACACAAAAAATCCTTCATCACCCAAATAATACTCCAGTCCTCTCTAACCTAATCTCCCCATATAAAAATCTTGCAACACTTCGATCAGCTAACAAGTTACTAATCGCCAATATCAAATCTAATAACAAAGCTGGAGACTCCCTTTTTACCAACATTGTGGGAAAAATATGGAACAATCTTCCGATGTCTCTCACATCTCTCTCATCTACATCTCTCTACAAAAAATACCTCAAAGAACTTATGAAAAATCACTGGCTCTGTCCCTGCTGTAAACCTGACTGAACCTCACTTTTCCTATTACTATCTCTTCTTGCCTTATGCCCTCCTTATGGGCTCTGCCCCCTCTTTTCCTTCAATCCTAGAAGCTAACTTTATTCCAGCCCTCATTTGTATCATTTGTTCTCTACCTTCATCTCATGTTCCCCTACTTTGACTAACAACTGGCAACATGAGAACCTCAAGTGTACCTGTACCTTCTTAAATCTAAAAACCCATGCAAAGACTCTAAACTACTTTTCCTCTTCTTAGACAAACTTTTTATTTAATTTTAACCCATACACTATTAAATTCTCTTATATAGTAGAACTTTAGTAACATTTAAGTATTATATATAGTAATTTTGCTATGTTTGGAGCTTATCTACACATGAAAGTTATTAGTGTAAGTAGTGCATTTTTATTTTGTAATTTTATTTTTGTAATTTTATTTTGTAATTTCTATTTTGTATTTTTTTATATTTGGAGCTTATCTTCCTGGGCCTCTACTGAAAATGGACATGTATCCAGCTAGACTACCCCAGTCAACAAATGTAAAATAAATAAATAAATAAATAACAAATACATGCAGTAAAGTGAAATTTCCCATAAGAGCACACAGAGATCACAGTCAGACTGGAGTTGGTTGCTCCCTTGCTCTCCAGGTCCCCAGTAAGACTCCTCACTGGCACAGCTATAGGGTCTAGATCTCAGCCAAGCTGGCAAGCTAACCTCCAGTACCCTCTCTGTCCAACCAGTGCTTCATGTCCCTTCCCAAGTAGCTGACACGCACACACACTTTGAGATAAGTATTTTTACAACTTCACAGACACTCCTGGGAAAGGCTGACACAGAGTCTCCAGCTGTGCCCCTATACCCAGACTATATGGTAGTAATTACTGCCACCACCAGCTAATAATTATCAGCTTCCCAAAGGCCCTTAAAAGGGTGTCCAATTATTACTGTGCAATATTATTAGCCAATAATAGTGTGACTTATAAGACTTGTTAGAGTGGCCTTGTACAATAAACTCTATAAATATGCAATGTACTCTAGAGCTTAACTTAGCTCTACACAAACTAGCCACAGGTAAAATGTTTAAAAATATGTAATAATAAATAATTAAAACACAAGACAATACTACTACACCACAGTGCCATTCAAGAATTCAGAGATCACACAGAAACTTAAAACAATGCAGTAGGAAAGTTCTGATATAACAGAAAAATGCTTAGTCTAATCTTTATAGTCCTAGCTATTTCTACAAGAAAACATACTTCTAAAGTAACTTACTTACATAGAGCAAGCCAGTGCTGAGTTGAATATCAAGACAAAAATGCTTAATAATTTCTGGTGCTTACTGTTTAAATTGAAACTGCAGGTCTGCTTAAACATTACATCATTTGTTTACACTTTCCTGGTTCCCAGGCCACACCAAAACTGCATTTGCATTCTTTTACACTTAGAACAATAAAGAACATTCCACATGTAAATTCTGGCCATTAACTTTAGCCTTAAAACAATAGGCAGGATGCTTACTCCAGAATCATCGACTCCAAATTCTAACTTCAAAGGACATACAAAACATAATTTTAATTTCAATGAACATTTGAAATGCTTCGCTTAGTTTTCCTTACAGCAGATGGCAATGTTGCTACAATCTTGAAGTTCACATTTTACAGTGTTCTCTTTCATTTAAGAAACAAGCCTGTATTTTATATTTATATTTACAAATGCCAGAATTATGTATCAAATTCTATTTGAGTGGGCTGGCAGCCTTCACTCTTCTCTACCAGTCTTCACATCTCTTCCCACCTGGAGAACTCAAGCTAGTTTTTCAAGTGACCCTTGATAAACGCCGCTTGAGAGCGTTAGGTCTATCTGAATGTACCTCACCCCATTCCCTGTCTTGAGAGCCCATCTGCATTGTCATTGCTACTCCCACTGCGGTGCTGCACTGACATATATGCTTGCAACCCCAGCTCCATCTTAGCAACTTGGCATTTTATTGGCTGGCTCTGTTTAACCATGTTAGAGGGTTGTAATCTGTCGTAACAGTGAATTTTCTTCCATGCAGATAAGGTTGAAGTTTCTGCAGTGCCCACACTATGGCTAGACATTCCTTCCCTACAGCTGCATAGCATTCCTCCCTGGGTTGGAGCCTACAACTGAGATAAACCACTGGGTGCTCTTCTTCCTCTGAAGAAGTCTGGCTAAGTACAGCCCCCACCCCATGGTTTGAAGCATCCACCTGCATAACAAATTCTTTACTGTAATCTGGACTGGCTAACACAGGGCATCCTCCCAAAGCTTCTTTAAGCTACTGGAATGCCTGCTCACATGCTGGGGTCCACACTACCTTATCTAGCCTGTTCTTCCTTGTCAGGTCTGTGAGCGGAGCAGCTAGGGTACAATAACTAGGGACACACTTTCTGTAGTACCCTGCTGTCCCTAAAAATGCCCTCACCTGCTTTTCGGTAACAGGTGCAGGCCATGCCTGAATGGCTTCAACTTTGGCAGGTTCTGGCCTTATCTTACTACTCCTCACTATATGTCCTAGGTAGGAGACCTCTGCCATACCCACCTGACATTTGCTTGGCTTAATGGTCAACCCTGCCCTCTGTAGTCTGCCCAGCACCTCCCTGACATGCTGAAGGTGCTCTGGCCAAGAATGGCTGTAGATGGCAATATCATCTAGGTAAGCAAGGGCAAACACTCCTGTTCCTATTAAGATATTATCTGCCAGCCTCTGGAAAGTTGCTGGAGCATTCATCATCCCAAAGGGCATCTTTGTGAACTCATACAAGCCAAAAGGAGTCACAAAGGCTGACTTCTGTCTAGCACTGGGAGTCAAAGGCACCTGACAGTAACCCTTGGTAAGATCAATGGTTGTAAGACACTTAGCCCCACAAAGTTGCTCTAGGGCCTTATCTGTCCCAGGCATGGGGTATGCATCCGACTCTGTGTGACTATTTAATTTCCTGTAATCAACATATAACCTGGTGCTGCCATCCCTCTTTGGCACCAGCACCACTAGGGAGGCCCAGGGACTGTTGGAATCTTGAATCACTCCTAGTTCCAAATGCTCAGCACAAGAGCCTCCCTGTCATGGTATAGTTTCATCATGTTAACATGGTACAATTTGTGCCTCTGCTATCTGCCTAGCAGTTCTACCATGTAGTTAACATCACTTACCTTTCTTAGCACCTTGTAGGGTCCCTCCCAAACTGCTTGCAGCTTGTTGTTTCTGACAGGAATGCGAACCATTACCTGTTGCCCCACAGCATACTTTCTAGCACGAGCATTCCTGTCATACCACATGTTTTTCTGTTGTTGACATTGTTGTTGTGATGGATGCGTTTAAGGTGGAGGTGGGGTTACATCAAGGATCAGCTTTGAGTCCTTTCTTATTTGCAATGGTGATGGACAGGTTGACAGACGAGATCATACAGGAGTCCCCATGGACTATGATGTTTGCAGATGACATTGTGATCTGTAGTGAGAATATGGAACAGGTAGAGTAGACCCTAGAGTTATGGAGATATGCCCTAGAGAGAAGAGGAATGAAGGTCAGCAGGACTAAGACAGAATATATGCGTGTGAGTGAGAGGGAGGATAGGGGAATGGTGAGGATACAAGGAGTAGAGGTGGCGAAGGTGGATGAGTTTAAATACTTGGGGTTAATAGTTCAGAGTAACGGTGAGTATGGAAGAGAGGTGAAGAAGACAGTACAGGCAGGATAGAGTGGGTGTAGAAGAGTGTCAGGAGTGATTTGTGACAGACGAGTACCTGTAAGAGTGAAAGGGAAGGTCTACAAGGGGGTAGTGAGACCGACTATGTTATATGGGTTGGAGACAGTGGCATTGAAAAAAAAGGCAGGAGTTTGAGCTGGATATGGCAAAGTTAAAGATGCTAAGATTTGCACTGGGTGTGACGAGGGTGGACAGGATTAGGAATAAGTATATTAGAGGGTCAGCCCAGGTTGGAAGGTTTGGAGACAAAGCCGGGGAGGCAAGATTACATTGGCTTGGACATGTGTTGAGGAGGGATGCTGAGTATATTGAAAAGATGCTAAGGATGAAGCTACCAGGTAACAGGAAAAGAGGAAGGCCTAAGATTAGGTTAATGGATGTGGTGAGAGAGGACATGCAGGTGGTTGGTGTGACAGAGCAAGATGAAGAGGACAGAAAGAAATGGAAACATGTGATCCGCTGTGGCGACCCCTAACTTAAATGCTTTTAGTTTCATATATATATATATATATATATATATATATATATATATATATATGAAGCACATTTCAACAGTTAATCTAGTCATAACCTTTCCTTTTTCTGAGTTACTCGGTAGGAATAGATAGAATATTTCCAGTAAGAATTATATTTCACACTGTACAGTATGTCCCATAATGATTTAGTTAATACTGAGATTGTCTACAGTTTTATTTTATACATTTGTTCATGCATTCAAGTGACTCTTAGATGAAGATATATTGCCATTTAGTGATACCTTTTTTTATATACTTTTTATATATGATTTTATATATTAAGCTGCTATTGAAAGCTAATGCTGATAAGTGTTTTTAACCTCCATACTAATGGCACACTAACTTTTTAATAATATTAACATACTGTCTTATAGTAGAAGGTTTTCGAATTGTTTATATGTTTCATATAGAGTTTATTTAGTTGTGGAGTTGCCTTAAACAGACAGCAGATAGGCTATAATTTGTAGAAACATTCCATGTAATGAGCATTAGTTAGTTGAAAACCACACTGTTATGTGATTGGCTGAACAATTAATTAATGGAATACTAGGATATATTTAAATTGATGTTTTCTGGGATGTAACTATTAAGTCTGAAAAAGCATTCTAAGGAATGTGAAAGTGCTCACGTATTCATATTTTGTCAAGTTTTTTATGTTAATAAAGTCTCCTTCGCTGTTTATGGTGTTGCCTCTGGATTTTTTCTTAGGATTGACTACATATTATCGCTGAGGTACTTTACCCTGAGGACTAAGTTTTTTCAACTACATTTATCAAGTTACTCAGATATCCACCCTAGCTTATTCACAGCTAATACCTCTGTAGTATCCAAAGTAAAAACTCTACCTCTCCAAAGACACCCCAAGTATCACACTGTCAGCAGCAACAATACCACTTTTATGAAAAAACTGATAAGTATAACCTGCATAATTTGCCAAAGCATTATATCCCTATGCAGTGATATACAACTCAACCCAGGCCCAACCAAGCCACAGCCCCAGCAAACCTAGCAAATCTCTCAAGCGATCACCAATAAATCTCCAAAGCTTTAGAAACAAGATACCTGAACTCCAGGTGTGGATTTCACAAAACAACTCACACTCTCCAAAGCTAAGAATACAGCATCCATGGGACCAGATGACATCCCAAGCTGTGTACTACCTGAACTACAAAATGAACTGGCACCTCACCTAAGTGTCATGTTTAATCATACCCTCACTTCAGGCTTCATGCCCACTGAGTGGCGCAGAGCTAGTTATCCCACTCCACAAAGGGGATCCACCTTGGATCCTGGGAACCCCATCAGTCTGATGAGCCTGATCTGCAAGGCCATGGAACGTATTATCAATGAACTTATAAACAAAGACATTGGCAACCTTAAAACACTGGACCCCACCCAGTTTGGGTTTGTGAAAGGCCGATCTTGTCTCTTGAACCTGACTGACTTCTCAGTCTCCAGAGCTGTGAATGAGTGTAAGACAGTCCACACAGCCTATCTGGACCTCGCCAAGGCCTTTGACACCATTCCCCACTCTGGAATCATAGATAAACTTACTAAGCTGGGCATTAATCCCTATGTCACTCGTTGGGTTGCCAACTGGCTTACTGACAGAGCCCACACTGTAAATGTAGCTGACTCAAAATCCAGCTCCAGACAAGTGACAAGTGGAATATATCAGGGTTCAGTCCTGGGACCTCTCTTGTTTGGCATCTACTTCTCTGAAGTACAGGCCAACACTAAGGGACTCTGGCTAACAAAGTTCGCAAATGACTGCAAACTGGGAGCCATTATTGAATCCCCAAATGATGTCAATACTCTACAAAAGGGCCTTACAGAAACAGATGCTTGGTGCCAGAGCCATGGGCTCAAGCTCAATGCTAAGAAATGTATAGTTATCCCCATTGGGAAAAAACATGTACCTGTGAATTGCCACATAGTTGGCAGTACACTAAACACCAAAAGTGTGATAAGAGACTTAGGGACACAGGTGGACAGTGGTCTCACCTTCAATAACCACATCGCCACAACAGTCAGGAAATCCTTCTATGTGGCACACCTCATCACTAAGGGCTTTTCATCCAGAAAAAAGGAGGTCATTGTCCCACTGTACTCATCCCTCATTAGACCCATTATAGAATACAACACCCCATTTGGTATGTACCTCTCAAGACATCTGCAACAACTGGAAAAGTCGCAGAAATACCTCACTAAAAGAATCACAGGCCTAAAGCAGATGCCCTATGCTGACCACCTTAAAAAATTCCAGCTATTCTATGTCGCATATCGCCTACTCCGAGGTGATCTCTGCTTAACATACAAGGCCATGTCAAACCCAGAGCTGTTGGACATGCTACACTTAAAGAAATCTCAATCCCTCAGAGCCACACACTCCAGGGATCTAAACCTTGTCATCACAATAAACAAAACATGCTGGAGGGATAGGTTCCTGACCCAGAGACTCCCCAGACTTTGGAATAGACTGCCCATACATGTCAGGCAGAGCACCTCTTTGGCCCACTTCAAAAGGAACCTTGATGATTGGATGGGAGAAAGGCAATTCACGCCGGGGAACACGTCAGTCACCCTGCTAGACTGGGTTCCAGGGAAGTAAATAGTGTGGGAAGAAATAGCCAGGGAATTGTTATGGATAGGCTTGTTTACACCCTAGGGCCAATGACCTAGTGCCAACCTATGAACCTATATAGCAGCTACCAAAACCTGGTTGAAATCACATGTAAAAGACACAGAATTTCTCCCCCCCAGGCTACTCATGCCTAAGAGCCTATTGGCCCCACAAGAGAGGAGGGGGAGTAGCAATACTCTTCCCTTGCAAATATACTTTAACTCCCTACTCAAAACCAACACCAAACTTCTCCCCAGCCAAAGTACTAATCTCTATATTAAAACTTAAGCATAAAATGGTAAAGTGGTGCAGCGGTAGCATTGTCCTCTCACAACAAGAGGTTCTCTAGTTCAATTCTCAGCAGGAGTGTCTCCGGTGTGGAGTTTGCATGTCCTCCCTGCATTCATGTGGGTTTCCTCCAGGTGCTCCATTTTCCTCCCATGTTACAAAGACATGCATCTGGAGCATTTGTCCCTGGTCCTCCGCAGAAAATTGGCTTCATTCCAAGTCAGACTTTCTCCGTTAAACGTTAAATATAATAAATCAATAAAAACATTTGCATAATTCCTCTGTATATTTCTCCAGGAAACAGCATACCATTATTAGAGAACATACTTGCCTGGACATCCCAAAACATAGATAATGAAACCTTCATCCTAGGTAATGTAAACATTGATTGGCTAGACACTGCCCAAAAGAACTCAAAAAACATAAACCTTTACAATTTCTTCTAACTAATTTAAGACATCATCAGACCCCACAACAATAACAGTTGGAGCTCCACAATAGACTGGATATTAGTGTCCAACCCTAACAATATCACCACTGCAGGCACACTACCTAATACCATTAGTGACCATTAGCCAGCATATATCCTACGCAAATCTACCTGAACTCCAGGCCAACACCAATACAAATCACCCAGAAATTTGTCTATGTTCCAACCATCCATGTTTAATGAAACCTTAGCTAAAGTAAATTGGCATCCCCTCAGATTCCTACCCCTTAACAAGGTTGTTGAGTTATTTAACTCAACATTCCTAGTCATCCTAAATGGGCAAGCACCCATCCCCCAAAAATGAATAAAACATAACTATGCAAGCTGGCTTTCAGACGTGCATTAAAGAAGTCATGTCCACAATGAATAAAATCTGGAAATCATGCCAGAAAAACATAGACCCCCTCTGCTCTACTACAATGCAAGCAACTCTGTAACCAGGCAAAATGACAAATAACCAGAGATAAAAAAAACACTATCTCCATCTACGAAGCCAACATAAGAAACATACACAGTGCCAAAAGGAAAGAAAGAAACTGCTTAAACAATTATAGTTTATCACTTTTATCAGGTTTAATACCAAACTTCATCAGAACAAATTAAATTAACAATTCATCCATATTTAAACATATCATTAACCAATCACTATTGAACACATCACACACATAAATATTAATGAATCTTTCAAAAACTTTTTGAAGAAACCAGCATTGCATAAAATATATGTGCAAACATAAGCAATTACAAACATTTAAAAATAGGACATCCTTGGAACTTAAATAAAACTCAAATAAAATTCTTAATTTTGCAGCCATCCATTTTAACACACTGGAAATACTAATATTGTCATTTAACCCAGGTGATCTGCCTGCATCTAGTTTTAGTTGCTAGAACAAAAACATTTTTTGAATTGAAAGCCAATATAAAGATCATCCCAAAAAAATTCTGGTCCTCCATTAACCAACAATTACACCCAGGCTCTCAAAGCAACCAATCCCCTGACCCAGACAAAACCCATCCAAATTTGCCATCCTCTTCAATTCCTACTTAATTGACACCATAGCTAACCTAACCACCACTTTTTCTACAGTTAGCACCACCACCACCAAGACAGCTGATGACCAAATTATCCCAGAAAACATTCCTATCCTCAACTCCAACCTAAAATACTCCCCATACCCACCACCACAATAAAAAAAACTTTTAGTTAAACTAAATCCCTGTACTATGGTCCCTGACAATCTACCCTCACACTTTCTGCAACTATCTGCAAACTTTATAGCTTATCCCATCAGCATACTCATTAACAGATCGATTAAAGTATCCCTAGTCTGAGACATCTGGAAAAAGCATACATTCTCAGCTTTCACAAAGGTGGCTCCAACATAGACACCACAAACTTTCAGCCCATAACAATTCTCTTACCCCTCTATAAACTCCTCAACCACCTGCTTGAAAACCAAATTCTGTCACCCACTCAGCATGGTTTCAGATCAGGACATAACACCACTACTGCCCTCCTCTTCTTCCTTGATACAGTTATCCGGGCACGGGATTCTGTCAAAACAATCACTTCTCTTTTCCTAGACTTCTCCAAAGCTTTTGATACTATTTCCCACACCATCCTCCTCTCCAAACTATACATCCTCCACATTTACCCACATACCCTACAATGGTTCAAGAGCTATCTCTTCAACAGGCAGTGATCCACCAAATGGCAACAATCTTACTCTCCCTTCCTCAATACTTCCACAGGAATTCATGAAGGCTCCATACTTGGTCATCTCTTATTTAGCATCTTTATTAACAACTTTCACTCCACTATCCCACATTGCTCAGTAATCCACCATGCTGATGACTCTACAATAATATGTACTGCAAATTCCAGCTCTGAACTCCAGCAAATCACCCAGAATGCCCACACCTCTACTGAATCTTGGATGCTTAACAATTGTCTTGCCCTAAATCCAAAAAAATACTAAACTAGTACTTTTTACCCCTAAGAAAACCACTCCCCTAGATAAAAAAAAAAAACTTTTCACTATTCAAGCTAAAACAATACCACTATAGAAGTTGTCCCACACACTAAACTACTAGGCATTATTATAGATGAAAACCTTAACTTTAACCTACACATAATCAATATCATCAAAAAAACACACCAAAAGCTTGGTATGCTCTACAGGGACCAACACTTTCTTAGCCTCTCTTCATAGGTTCATAGGTTCATAGGTTCACAGGTGTTTACTAGGCTAATGACCACAAGGTCCTTTTTAAGTCTAGCTATGTATTCCAAATCTCTGACAAGTTACTAACTCTACTAGACAAACCTTTGCAACCACTTTTTTATTACCCTCTCTCCTGTATGCACCCCTCTCTTCACTAATATCCAAAATTCTGCAAAACCCAAAATTTACCACCAAAGCTAAATTTTCATCCCATCACTGTACCTCACTGAAACAATTAGGCTGGCTGGAACTCCCCCACCATCTCAGATTCACCCAACTAACTACAGTGCATAAAATAATCTACAGACCCACCGAATGTCCTGCTCTCTCAATACCACTTGCCCAATACCAAAGCAGGAGGCAACTAATATCTGAAAATCATATGATAACTCCTTTGCTTTTTGCTACTGCTGACTGATGATATTTTCTCCATAATTATTATTTTTCATCACTTGTTGATACTGGAACAATAATGCTGATTCATATATCTCTGTTTATACCACTCTGATTTAATTCATCTGGTAACCAACAAAATTCCTGCTTTTATGTATATATTCTGTATATATTACTGTAATCACTATGTGCAGCACTGTATGTACCTTTTTGCCAATTAATGTTTAATGTTTTCTGTATCTAGGTTCTTGTCAGAGCTTTTTTTCCCTGGGCCTCTACTGTAAATGGGCTATTTTAGGCCCAATAAATAAACAAATAAAAAAAATATATTTTGTGGTTATTATTGCTGTCACCATTTTCTCACGAATATTATTATAGCACAGTGCTATGAAGGCTGGCCTCTCTTGATTATAACTTCAATATTTACCCTCTGTGCCATTGCCTCTCACTTGTTGTTGCTCTTGCCCTACCAGTCAGCAATACTTTGTGAAGGTCCTGCAGACTATCTTAAATACTGCACTTAAATCAAGCTACTAAATGTTTAATTGGCTGAAGTTAGGCTTATAAGACACATATCCACCTGCATAACATGCAAAATAAATCTCCATGTATCCCCTCTGTTGCCAGACTCATAACACTTGGTATACTTAGGCAGTGTAGAAACTGTAAAATGCTGATGGACAGAGAGCTATTACCAGACACAAATGATACAGTGTGAGCCATGTACATATCTGCATAACTTGAAGGCCATCATGTAACCAAATAAGATTGTTTGTGAGCAGCACACACTACTAGCTATACCAGGTCTTGAGGATGTCAAACAAACATATGCCGGTGCCATCAAAAAGTCCCTCAGCAAGTCTCCTAGAACTAAGAAATTAAAGCCACAGCAGAAATCCACAAATATTATCTCTCTGCCCTTACACATAGTAAACAGTCATCAATATGTAGTAAGTAAACCATCTGCTACCACTAATTCCATGACTCTAAATGGAATTGTCCTAAAAAGTGATAATACTATTGTCAGGCATACCAACTCCATGCATTAAAGGTTTGACTAGTACAGGGTTGCAGGTTTATTTGTCTCTAGTGCAAAGATCTATGATGTTACTAGGACTGTAGGCTTCTTCACACCAGGCTTATATGATTATGACGTTGTGATAGTCCACGAAAGTGTGAAGGACTTGATATGCTCTACCCTGAGGGACATACAAAGAGACATGCTGAATCGTACTATGCATGTGTCAAATGCAGTCAAGACCCTAGTATTGAAAATTCTAACTTCATCCAGAGTGATGCCTAAATTAAAAGAAAACATAATTTGCATAGATTCATTGGAGTTTCAAGGAAATTTAGTTTTGCTACCATAAGTGCCTTACCAACACTCATCCACAGACAATATCCATTTCTCAAGGAGGGCTGGATCAGTTAGTCCTAGGGTACACATGGGGGTCCCCATATTTAAGTTTTGTCTGAAAGGTGATAATGTATCACACTGCTTCACCTGAGGGGACATCTTATTCCAGAGATATGGTGGTGGTGGTGGGGGGGGGGTGGGCTCTGCGTAATGAAGCTATCTTTATCACATACTATTTATTTGTTGGTAAAAATGTAAGATTCTGCTTCTGGTGTTTGCTAAGCTATACGAGTTGCAGAGATATAGGTGCTCAGGTAACAGTGTCTTCAGTGGCATGATAAATGAGGTACAGATTGCCATTAAGGTGACTACAGGATACTGAGAAATGGAATAGAATTTATAGCCTGTCTTGGTAGCTTAAAGTCTTCAAGCCTGAGATTTTCTTAGGAACTTCTGCAGTTTCTCTAGTTGTTTGATGTGTCAAATAATGTATATCCCAAAGGAGGAACTGTACTCTCTAAATAGTCTAATCACTTCTGAATATAAGGAAGTGATGACATTTTTGATCACATCTTTCATTCTTGATGATATACCCTTGGCTATTATTTGTGTTAAGTAGAAATATTTCCTGACTACAACTGGTACAAAGTGATCAAAGGAGAGAAAATTGTCAGCCCAAATACCCAGGTCGCTAACTTCATTTTCTCTTAGTAGTGGGGTATTTTAAATATTATATGTTGAGGGTAGGAATTGCTTGCCAAGATGAAATGATACTATACTTTTTCACATTTAATTTCAACTCATTTTAGTACAGCTGGTGTTAATGAGGGTTAAGTTATTTCTGAAAGGGACAGGTGTCACATGGGATCATGACAATAGCATACAGTTTTCAGTCATCTGCAGACTTAGTTAACCAAAGTTTACAGTTTTCAGTTTGGCATTCAGAGAAGTAATTGTCAAAAAGGAGAGGATGTATTAAAAACTCCTGGGAGACTTCACTGGTGACCTGATGAACTCTCAAAATGTATTTGTAACATCACCAGTCCTGATGCAGCCTTAGCTGCCAATTAAGCAACACAAGTCTGTTCCCACTTGACTACATGTTTAAATTTGACCAAATCTGCTAGAACAAAATATAATATAAAAATGATCTGGAAGTATGAATAAGTTCTTTAACATGAGCAAAAAAGTTCTAAAGTCCTATAAGCAATTTAAATATTCCCATACCCAAACTGTGTCTGAATGATTAGCCAGGAAATAAAAGCTGCCATCCAGAAGGGCAAAGCCAAATGTAAACTGAAATGAGCATCTAAAGCCAAGGATAACTCTAAGTCCTTCTTTAAATACATTAGGAAATGAAGAAATAACACTAACAGTATACTGAGGTGATACAAAATGACACCACCAACTCTAACCGAAAAGCATAGCAAATATACTAGCAGTATATTTAGTGCTGCCATTACACCAGACACAGTAATTAAAACTCTGAAAATCCCTGAATCTTTCCCACCTCCTAATATCATAAAGGAATATGTCTGAACTGCACTCTCTGTTGCCAAAAGTAATACTTCCATGGTCCTGAAAATTTACCTGAATGACTAATAAATAGAGTCAAACATACCCTAGTAGAACCCCTCTTGAACCACCTTAACTGAAGCTTGGCTACATTGTACATCTAAGAAATGTGGAGAACTGCTTCAATGATGCCCTTTCACCAAGGATCCTTACTTCAGTCCCCATAAATTATATACCTATTAACCTGAGTGATGCAATAAGCAAGACTACAGAATGTATCATATCTGAATTCATAAATGACAATATCAAAGCCTCATTCAGCTTGCCCCACAGCAGTTTGGCTTTGTCAAGGAAAGATTTTGTACACTCAACTTAGTAAATGTAATAGCAAGTAATACAGGCAGCAGATAGTAGTCATTCTGTCCATAATATCTATATGGATCTTTTAAAGACATTTGACAACATCACCCATGGTGGTATTTTGAATAAGCTAAAAGCCTGAAACATTGATCCACTCATTATATATATTGGATTTCCAATAGGCTGAAAGACAGTGTTTACATTTTTAACATGCCAGATGCCTTTTCAGAAAGTAGATTGATAACTAGTGGTGTCATCAGGCTCAGTGTTGGGTCTCTTAATTTTTGACATATACTTCTCAGACCTCAAGACCATAGACCAAATCCATGCCTAACTAAGTTTGCTGATAATTCCAGAAAGCAGTTTATTACAAGAGCTAACCATCACTAGCCATTGGTATATGAGAAAAGGATTAAAATCAAATGGCTGTATACTTCCACATTTGGTAAACAAGTAAGCCCCTTAATGAACAGTATACCCCACTCCAAACTGAAAGGGTATTAAGGGATCATCTTACCTGGATTAATAATGCCATCTGCTTTGATGGCCCTCTGTTTAGTACAACTAATATTTAGAGGCATATAATCTATATTACAGGATATCATTTCCCTGTATGCAGTTTGTTCAGGCTAATTATAGAGTACAATGCTGCTCTGGTAAGTATATATGCAGAAAAATCAAGCAACAAGATAGGTCCTAGAGGTTCCTGAAAAAGATTACTAGGACAGGCTTAAAGGCTATCGCTATATTTGGTTTCCTACATACTCTAATAAGGAGATCTTTGTCTGATATCCTGTTCCATTAAGGATCCAGCCTCCTTGGTCTCTTGTATCTCCACAAGACTGACAGTACCACAAATACTTAACTCTCCAATGACATACAAAAAAATCATTGGAGGGGCAGATTTATTATACAGTGTTTCCCCCATCTCTGGAATAAATACCTCCTACATATTAAGCAAAGTGACACTGTTACATTCTTCACATCAGACCTTGATGTTTGCAGGGTATCCACAAATTCATCCATGGTAAACCTGCTTTGCCCTTCAAGACTTGGGCAGAAAAACTTAACAATAGGCATTGTTAAGGAGCAAACAGTTTCTGGAGTTATTTAACCTGTACTTCCTATAAATCTATAAATCCAAATTGGAAGAAACTGAAAAAAAATGTAATTTATTCCAGTTATGAATATGTGCTTGCTAATATTTCTGTTATAACTTAACTCAAAAAGAGTTATAAGGTACTTTATTGTATCAATTATCCCAGGCAGGTATGACCCTAGCCCTGAGTAGCATTCTGCCATTGCCCAGAATGATACCGCAGTACAAGGACAAAATGATTGACTTCAACAATTGGCTAAGCTTCTGGTGTCATTCTAAGGGGATCCAGTATCTGTCTGCTTGGAATGACAATATCGACAGACTACGATGCTTTGCCACAGATGGCCTGCACTTGTCGCCACTGGCATTCTGGATACTGGCTAAGGCTCTTGCTGCCCCTATAGTGCCTTTTTTAGGCAGGGTTCAAATAACAAATTCACCACCATAACAGGAACAGGCAAGCAAAAACTGAGGGTAATGCTACTCAATGCTAGAAGTCTAAATCTCAAAATGCACTCACTCGAGGCACTCCTTAAAATGGAGAACATCGGTATCTGTGCAGTGACTGAGACCTGGTTCAAGGCTCCAGAAAGCACCCCTGCACTACCAGGCTATAACTCATACCACACTTTTCGGCCATGTAATCTGGACCGAAACACCAAAGGTGGAGGTGTGTCCATATTCATTAAGGATATCCACACCTCCAGGCTAGTTGCTCAGCATAATGCATCCGAGGTTATCCAAGTGCAACTAACTCTGGGCAAAACTGCAATCCAAATTGTAGCTTGCTACAGATCCCCCACCATGCCCCAGGATTCCTACTCCTCTTTTCTTGATGTACTGGAAAATAGTAGGGTTCAGCAAAACACCCTAATAATGGGTGACTTCAACTACCCCACCATTAAATGGGAAAACTACTCGTGTATCAACTCCTTAGCTCAACACTTTCTGGAATTCATAAACTCCAATGCCCTAGATCAACTTATCCACGCCTCCTCCAGGGGCAACAATATTCTAGACCTAGTCATTACCAATATGAGTGACCGGTGTTCCACACCTGAAGTCAACTCCTCGTTGGTCCGATCCGACCATAAGCTAATCACCCTTGATATTCACATCCTGCCCCCACCCCCCATTGAGGAAACCACAGTAAAAATTTTCTCCATATACAACCTCATGCTTCTTAAGACAGAAGTGATGAACTTCATGACACCCATGCAGATGGACAATACAGTTACAACTGCTGAATCCTACACAAATGCACTCTATAAGCACTTACACGAGTGCATGGATCATGCTATCCCAAACAGAACCAAGATGCTATCCTCCAAAAAAAGGAAGCCAATCTGGTTGTCCCCTGCCATAAACAAACTGTACAACAGAAGGAAGAAACTGTTGCAAAAGAGAGTAAAATCCCATGAGTGGAGGAGCTCCCTGGTAAGAAGCTGAAATCCCTTATAAGATCCTCCAAAGCTAGCTATGAAAACAAAATCGCCACTAATTCCAAGGACAACCACAAAGCATTCTATAGCTATGTCAAGAATCTCGATGGCAACACCTAGGTCTGCTCTGAGTTGCAGAACAAAGGCATGAAAATTACAGAACCAACTGATATTGCCAACATCCTGGCAGATAGGTTCAGTGCTAACTTTACCCCCCCCTCACCCCCTAAAGGGCCTATATCTATACAAGAAGAATGCAGGGTCCCTGTAATCACAAATACACAGGTAAAAGCTGCACTCTCTAAAGCCAAAAACACAGCATCCATGGGACTGGCCAACATCCCAGGCTGCATTTTACATGAACTTCAGAATGAACTCGCTCCCCACTTAAGCACCATATTCAATAATAGCCTTGCATCAGGCTTTGTGACCACTGAATGGTGCACAGCAACAGTTATCCCACTCCACAAAGGGGGAGCCACCACTGATCCTGGGAACTATCGACCTATTAGCCTGATGAGCCTGGTCTGCAAGGCTATGGAATGTATCATCATGGAACTCATAAACAAAGACATTGGTAATCTCCAAACTCTGGATCGCACCCAGTTCAGGTTTGTGAAAGGCAGATCATGCCTCCTGAACCTGATTGACTTCTTTGAGGCAGTCACCAAAGCTGTAGATGAGGGTAAGGTGGTTCACACAGCCTATCTTGACCTCGCCAAGGCTTTCGACACCATCCCCCATTCTGGAATTATAGCTAAACTCACTAAACTAGGTATAAATCCCTACGTCACAAGATGGGTTGGCAACTGGCTCACTGACAGAACCCACACTGTAAAAGTTGCAGACTCCAAATCTGACTTCAAAGCAGTGACAAGTGGAGTACCACAGGGTTCCGTCCTGGGATCTCTCCTGTTTGGTATCTACTTCTCTGAAGTACAGGCTAACACAGGAGGCCTCTGGTTAATGAAGTTCGCAGATGACTGCAAACTAGGAGCCTTAGTCAAGTCCCGAAATGATGTGGACATCCTACAGAAGGGCCTCACTGAGACAGATGCCTGGTGTCAGAGCCATGGCCTCAAGCTCAATGCCAAAAAGTGCGGTGTCATCCCCTTTGGTAAAAACTCTGTACCCATGAACTACCACATAGGCAGCAATCTACTTAACACCGAATGCGTGATAACAGACCAGGTGGACAGTAGTCTCTCCTTTGATAGTCACATCGCCACAGTAGTCAGGAAGTCCTTCTACATGGCACACCTCATCATAAAAGGGTTCTCATCCAGGAAAAAAGAGGTCATTGTTCCCCTCTACTCGACACTCATTAGACCCATTATAGAGTACAACGCCCCTTTTGGATTGTACCTCACAAGATATCTGCAGCAGCTGGAAAGGCCACAGAAGTACTTCACAAAGAGGATTACTGGCCTCAAACACATGCCTTACACTAACGCCTCAAAAACCTCCAGCTTTACTCCATAGCATATCACCTACTCTGAGGTGATCTCTGCCTAACATATAAAGCTATGTCAAACCCAGAGCTGTTGGACATGCTACACCTAAAGAAATCCCAATCCCTCCAAGCTACACGCTCTAGGGACCTAAACCTTGTCACCACAATAAACAAACATGCTGGAGGGATAGATTCCTGTCCCAGAGACTTCCCATACTCTGGAACAGGGTACCCATCTATGTCAAGCAAAGTTTTTCATTAGCACTCTTCAAGAAAAATCTTGATGAGTGGATGGGAAATAGAAAATACACCCCGGGAATCACTTTTGTGTCTCTGCTCAATAGTGGCACAGAAAAATAACTTTCTTGGGTGGAGTAAGCCAGGGAACCTTGTTGGCTAGGCTTACGTAGGCCCTTGGGACGATAGCCTAGTACCTACCTATGAACCTATGATCCTATGAACCTAAAAGGCTGCATAATGTTGGAAAAGTTGTCACTGATACCTACTGTATGCCTCCCACTTCTCAGCAAATACTTACACTTATTCAGTAATAAAATATTCATATTTACATAAAAATCATATTTCAGTAAATATATCAGCCAGCAATCAGTTGGAAGCATTGGAGGGCAGCATTTTACATGCCCCTTCAAAATACAGGTAAGAAGTGGATTACTTAGAACTGAAGGAAGTATGAATTATTTTCCTGAAATATTATGGATGTATGCCACATATTAATAATTACACTGACAACTTGAACCAGAATGTGTTTATATAGTAATACATTATATCAAATGAGAGCATACACGATCCTAGAAAGACTTTGTAATAAAGTTGGTGTCTGACTACCATTGATCTGTAGACATTTACATTTATATAACCATTAAATATGCATCCCTACTCCACCTTACTAACACATGGTAAACATAACCATATCTCTGCCCTTAGGCGGTACTATGGCAGGACAAACTCTCCAGCCAGCTACCTCTCACACTTGGTGTCCCTCAAGGTTCCATACTAGGTTCACTACTCTTCTCTATTTTTATCAACAACCTTCACACTGCTATCCCTAAAGCTACCTGCATTCAATATGCAGAAGATTCCACTCTGAACTGCTCAGCCACCTTCCAATCCGAACTGCAATCCTTAACACAAAATACATTTAACACTATCGAGAACTGGCTCACCAACCAACACCTACTTCTGAACCCCAATAAAACTAAGCTTCTGCTCTTCTCCCCCACTAGTAGAACTACCACACTTTCATTCTCTGTCACATCTAACAATGGTACCACTATTTCCCCAGATCATCACACCAAACTTCTAGGGGTTATCATAAACAATAATCTCAAATTTGACCTACAGGTCAACAAAAGCATACTGACCATCAATAAAAAGCTTGGATCACTGTATAGAAACAAGACATTTTTAACCCCACTGGCTAGGACTGCAATCACCCAATCACACCTACTCTCTACTCTTTTATATGCCTCACCTGTACTCTCAAACCTCAACAAATCCGAACTAGGTAAGCTGTCCCATAGGCCAATAAAGCTATGATCCCATAGATTTTTACGTGACGAGTTGCCAGCTCTGATGCACAACCTTCAACAAAGGTACGCCCATTCACGCATGTCTCCACCTATAGAACCTACTACTGCCAGAACCTTAAACAACTAGAGTGGCTAGAACTGCCCAGCTTAATTCAATTCAATCAAATCTTAATGGTGCACAAAATTTTGTACCACCCAGAGGATACCCCCTCACTTAAAAATATTATTAAGGCATATAGCAACCTGAGATCCCTATGGTCAGCTGATAAACTACTGGTCGAAACCTACAAAGCTAATAACTCTGCTGGTGAATCCCTGTTTGCCAACTTCGTTGGCAAAACCTGGAATTTGTTGCCGAACTATATAACCCTACAATCCTCCAAAAGCCTCTTAAAAAAAAAAAACTCAAACAGTATTTCAAAGTGAATTGCTATGCCCATGTACCAACCCTGATTAAGTTATAAACTGAAAGCATATTCTGTAATTATCATAACTTGTAACTATGTCACCAAGATCTGCTTCCAATCTGATGTCACTTACTTTTAATTGTGTCTGTCCATGAGAATTGTGAGTCCCTACTAGGGGACACTACTAAGCCATTGTATATAATCACTTTGTTTTTATAATTGTTTGCTAGCTTCTGTGTCATCTATGTAAGTTTGTCTATCTGGAGCTTTTCTCCCCGGGCCTCCGCTGAAAATGGACATGTATCCAGTCGTACTATCCCGGTAAACAAATGTAAAATAAATAAATAAAGAAATAAATAAAATTAATCCCATCCCTATACATTGCCTTAGAAAAAACTTTCTGTAACACTACCACTCCACAAGATTTTTAGACACACACCACATACATCATCACAAATATATAACACTAAATCTATCCTCTTACCTAGTCATTATGGTAACCTTAAGCCACAAAAATACACATACACACACACACACACACACACACACACACACACACACACACACACACACACTCATAATGTCCATAATTGCCTTACCCATACAAATTCCATCTAACTTCATTTAATAACTCCAGCACTTGCAAAAAGCTCATTTGACAACCAATGAAATTATCTGCCCATCACTTAACCCCCAAGTTCCCACAATGCACACCAGGTCTGAGTGACACTCATGTTTAAGGCTATATTTCTCCTCTTATCTTTGCAGCAAGCTACTCATCATTTGCTGCTGCTTTTACTGCTTTTGTGATCAGCTTCTGAAACTTTATTATCTTACTGTAACTATCTAATTTTTGACATCCAACCATGAGTTTCTCTTTGGAATATGACTATACCCAGAAATCTACCGGTTCATGCATCCTTTTTTTTTCATTTATACAAACATATTTTTAGACTGCCATTTGTTTATATACATATGGCTTAGTATATGTTTTAACACCTTTTATCTTTTTACTTAAGCTCATTTGTTATTTTGTTGTCATTCAGTCCTCATTTGATAACCTGCCTCAGCTCTCATACTTCAGGAGCTGTCTACTATTAAATATAATACTCTTATTACCAGCAGTTTGTTATGATACCATCCACATTAGACTTTGTTTCATGAGTTGCTCAATATATTTTGTCTCCAGAGCATTTTTTTGCATTGGTAATTACCAGACAGCTGGTGCACAACATTATCTATGCTGTTACAAAACTAGCTTAACTATCCACTCATGGTATATTAACAAGCTCATAAAAATGGATGAAACATGTCATGTCTATAACTAGTTTGAATTAGCTTTATTGGCCATAATGATTCAATAAAGACTTAAAGACTTGCAAAATGTAAAAAGTCAGATGGCATTCAGAAGCCAAGTAGCTAGAACACTTATATGTTCTTATGGGATCATAGCTTTATTGGCCATAATGATTCAATAAAGACTTAAATGTAAAAAGTCAGATGGCATTCAGAAGCCAATTAGCTAGAACACTTATATATTCTTATGGGATCATATGTGTCTATCCACAGATTTTCTTTTAAGAGGTTTAAGGTATTATACAATGACCACACTGACATGCATAGGTTCATACTAGGTTAACTCCACTTGTGGGACATTTTTAAGCCTATCCAGTTACCCCATGTGAGAATCAAACCCTGCACCTTGTGTTTGTAAGGTGAAGACCTTAACCATTACATCAACCTTCTCTTTTTGCTGTGGTTGTCTATATGTCTTTTCTTCAAGGCCTGTTGTTTGGTTCTTTTTCAGATATTTTGTAGTCACATTAATGTTATGGACTTTGGGTTTGTTTATAAGCTAGGTGTATTCAGAGAATGGCCAAACTATCCATTCATACTATACTGGTGAGTCCATAAGGGGGGCAAAACATGTCACATCTACAGCTGGTGGGTTTTGGCTTTATTGACCTAACTGCATTAATACAGACTTGCAGAAATAAAATATAATTGGGCATTCAGAAGCCATCTAGATGGACCTTCTTTGTCCTTAAAGGCCAATTGTATGCATACATCTCATGGATCTCTTTTCAAGCAGGTTTAAAGTATTACACAGTAGAGAATCAAAACTGAATGGGTGTTTCTGTTGTTGCTTATATGACTTTTCTGAGAAGTCTACTGAATGGGTATTTCTGTTGTTGTTGCTTTTATGACTTTTCTGAGAAGTCTTTTTACATATTGTTTTGATTGTTTTTAAGAATGTATTACAACAATTGAAAGTGGATAGATTTCTGAAGGATTTTAGATAAAGGAAAAAGAATAGCAATTAATCAATATATTAACAGGTCTTCAAAGTTGCTGCCTTTATACAATGGAAGAATATATGTTTGTTAACATATGGCTAGGACATAATACTTCTGTATTAATCTACCTATTGAGACTGACACAGGATATTCCAATGTGTCTGCAGCCATTTTAATGTGTTTAGCTGAAAGGTCATCAGGGTAGTGGGTTTAAGTTTGTGAAAGTATTTCTTAATGCCTAAAGTACTGACAGGCTTAAGAGAGAAATTGGGACTCAAGATAAGATGTGGAGATAAATTGGTAAATGATTTTGTAACTTCTTTAAGTGGAAGAATTTTCTGTGTGGCATAGCCATACAGTCTCAGTGTGGGCATGCATTTTCCTATTGAAACTGAATAGATTTGTTATTATATTATAATGGGAGATTTTAAGATTTTGGCAACTTCTGATAGCAGAGATAGTGTTGTGGTCACTCAGTGTGTCTGGTACAATTCCTGCTTGATTTGTTGTGTCTTTCGGCTTTTCCCGGTTAGGGGTCATGACAGCGGAACTCCGGTCCGCTAATGATTGGCAGTAGATTTTTATGTGCCGAGTTGCCAGCTCTGACGCACAACCTTCAACGAAGGTATGCCCATTCACGCATGTCTCCACGCAGAGGATGCTCTAGCTGAGAATCGAACTGGACAGCGTCTTACTGTGAGGCGACAATGCTACCGCAGCAATATACACCCCTTCTAGATACAAGAAATCCACCAATAAAGAACCACTCCTATACTGAATACTAAAAACACATTTTATAACACTACTCATAATTCCTGCTTGAGTAGTGTTATAAAATGTGTTTTTAGTATTCAGTATAGGAGTGGTTCTTTTTTGGTGGATTTCTTGTATCTAGAAGGGGTGTATATGACTTGTGTAAAATTATATAGATTGGTGGAGGATGTGGGGAATGCCAGGTCTACATTTGCAAAGTTTATCTTTACATCACCTAGAATAATGGCTTCCTGTGGGATATGAGATATGGAGATATGGGATGTTATGCAGGATAGTATTTCCTAAGCTAATGCTAGTTTATTGTTTGGTGAGAAGTATACTGCATAAATACACAAGCTTTTGTGTTGATTCGGACCGTGCAAGCCTATTAATAATTCAGCATTACCAAAATGGGGGACATATTTATTATAGAGTGATAGACTTCCTGTGGTGTGATAAATGGTTACCATGCAACCTGCTGTTGTGGATTTTCTACCAACTCTAATTAAAGCTACAACATTCGGGAAGAAGTATTTCATCTTTGATTGCTGGTTTTAACAATGTACCTATTAATACAAGGATGACAAGTGAGTTAAGGGACATCCAGGAGTGTAATTCAACAGGTATGTTGCATAGGCTTCTAACAATGATGTGAATTATTTTAAGTCAAATATTACTTATAGAGTTTATATGTATAGTATTAGGGTCTGAAGGTACTTGGAAACATGTTTTCTGGGAGTGCAGTGGGTTGGCAAATTTAAGGATTCTATGTGGGATTCCCTGTCAGAGATGTTGAGTGGGCAGATTGGTGTGACGAGGGAGATGATTTTTCTGAGCTATGGAACAGGATCAGAATTGCCTAGACATGGTAAGGCCTTGCTGTATCGAATTATGGTGGCTGGCAAAAAAGCAATTACTAGAAAATGGAAATCAAAATCTAAACCACCTATATTAGAAGTAGTGAATATAGTAACAGAGATAAAACAACTGGAATTGAGATCTTTAGAAAAGGGTAGGAGCAAACTACATAGGAAAAAAATAGGAATTGTGGGAACAATACATACAGGGAATGAATGCGGTTTAAAAAAAGGCAGGACTTAAATGAACTATGTAATGTTTGACTGACAATGATTGCATAGATTATAAGTGATGTATAATGTTTGCTACTGGGACACTGATGAAGGCTTATGCAGACGAAAACTGGCATGTGAATTGTGAACATCAATAAATTATTTCCAGGTAGAAGGAGTGCTGTATTGTATAGTTGGTTGTTGGATTTTATAAAAAGACTGAGCACCTGTACTCAACTTGGTTTCTTATGGCTTAATAAATATGATTCTTATTAAAAAAGGGGGGCAGGATTTGAATAATTTATGTAATGCTGCTTAGGTTATATGATATATAACAATACATGTGAAGTATAATGTTTATTAATATTCATTTGTTAATACAGTTTGATTACTTTTGTATAAATGTAAAATTGTCTCTGTCATAAGTGGTAATTCGATAAAGGTGTGTTTGATTTCCATTTGCTAACTGGGGTGGAACACTGATTTGCATGGACCTTTTCTAGGTTCAGTTCAAGAGTGTCATCTGGTTAAGGGACTTACTCTGTGACACAGCTAGGTGAATGTAGCCTTAGAGAATCAAACCTTGGACTACTGGAAGTAGCTTGTTAACAGCTCATAGGCTTAATCCCCTGTTCCAATTGCCAGACCTTTAGTTATGACTGTATGTTGTTTTGGTGAAGAAAGATATGTATCTGTCATGTTATGAGTTTTTCAATGTATTCTACCTTGACATGTGTCTGGGGTTAGAATAAAGGTCCTGGTTATGTTTGCATACCCATTTTTCAGTTGAATAGAGGAGATATTATAGAGATGTGGGATGGCGCAGTAGTGCAACGGTCTGCGTTGGTGCCTGATAGCAAGAGGTTTTCCATTTCGATTATCGGCTGGGGTACCTACTGTGTGGAGTCTGCATGTCCTTCCTGCATTCGTGTGTATTTCCTCAGGGTGCTTCTGTTTCCTCCCACATTACAAAGACATGCATCTGGAGCATTTGTCCCTGGGCCTTCTCAGAAAATTGTCTTGTTCCAATTTGGACTTTCCTGGTAAATAAATGTTCAATAAATAAATGTCCTCCCCTACATTTCTGCAAATAACAAAACGGAGGCATGACAGCTCCAAAAAAAACATGCATTATACTCTTTAGGCATGCCAATGGCCAAATATATGGCCATTGGCATGGAAAAGTGCTTCATTTTTATAAAAATCAAAGCTATTTTTTTGGCCAATCTCAGCCATTTAAGCAAAGGGCAGTGGCATGCAAATGGGATAGTGCCAAAAATAAAAAAAATGTGAAAACTCAATTTTAAGGGAAATCGTCATTTTACCATTATAGTCTATGGCATGCAGAATCAAAACAATACCAGGGAACAATGGCTGTCAAGGGGAAATGCTCTGGGGTAGTGCAGTAACTATGGA
>NC_056729.1:1309316511-1309364011 GCF_019279795.1 Protopterus annectens
GTGGTGGTGACTTGCCTTGCGATACAGATGTGTGTGTGTATGTATGCACACAGTCACGCCATGTGGCTGCCCTATACAGGGGTATGTTGGACAGCTGTGGACCATACATGGCAGGGTGCCCAGTTCACCGTCTCTGGCCATGGACATGTGAACCGATCCTGCCACGGGTCTCACTGGCACCATCAGGCTCAAGGCCAGATGCAGTACTGCTTCTTGGTGGTGACTGCTGTCTGCAGGATCCATGTCTCTGGCGGGACTGGCCAGGACCATGTGCCCATGGCCTGCTCTGTTATGATGTGGACAGCAACCCCCCTTTAATAGTGTTGGTGTCACTGCCACTATGGGAGTGTGAAGGTGCGCAGCACCATAGACTCTCAGCTGATGTTAATGCTGACCTATGTCCACATGGCCAGCACCCATCTCCCTCCACATGCTCTAGTACAGACATGTCATGGTCGAGGATAGCTAAGGTCTCACCCCACCATCTATTCATGACCTCAGTATTTTGGCATGTGGCCCCAACAAGGTAAACTAGGAAGAGCTGCATCCACCACCCTGAGTATTTGTCTGGTGTTGTGTTCACTACATGCTTGTGCATCCATGACAGCCTGAAACATTCATCTGGTGACACCTGCTGTGGTACTTGCGGCCTTATGAGCAGCAGTTCTCCTGCAAGCACCCCTATCCATCTGCCTGTGTGGGACCTCATCTGCACTCTGGCTATGGACAGTGTCTACACTCACACCTGCCATAGTCACCACAGTAGCCTGTTCCATGCCACCACCTGCCAACTGTCCATCATCTGAGTGCTGGGGATGGAACATGTGTGGGCATTGTGACTGTATGCAGGGACATTGTGGATGAGTGTGGGAAGCCAACTGATGGCACAGATTCAGCCCCTGACTACACCACCTGTGCCTGAATATGACCATCATCATTGCCAGAGTCTGCAGAGACACTGACATCAGATACTGAACAGGAGGGACTGCATCCACCATGACTGCCTGTGGGGAAAGACAACATATGTAAATTAATACCTGCACTATACCATTTGCTGCTACACACACACACACACACACACACACAAACACACAAACACAAACACACACACACACATACACACACACACACACACACACACACACACACACACACACACACACACACACACACACACATGCACACGCACGCACATGCATGCACACACATACAGGTGAGGTGGCAGACAGGCATTACACAGACCTCACAATAGCCAACTCATGATAGTCACAACACAGTCAGACCACTACATACACACCCTGGACAGGCCCTCAACATCATGCAGTGCAGCCCTTTCTACTTCCTGTTACAACTTATATACACCTCTGTGATATGTGAGTAGTGTTAGTAGGTGATGGGTCTTCAAGTAGCACACACTGCACCCATGTACACATGATTGCTGTTCACCTGTATAGCACAGTGGCAACTCCTACAGAACATACCTCTCAACTGTGCAGAGTGTTGCTGAATGTCTACATGTGTGGCTCATATTTCTGGTCTGTTCATTATAAATCCTGTATTTTTCTGACACATTACTGGGATGATATGAGGACTGGTGTCACTATCTAATGACATATTTTGATTCTCACACTTCAAAAACTGCAGTACATGTATGTTACAACAGAACCAGTTGCACTAATAACCTTCTAAGCTTACAGTGGATATTATAAGTCTAGACACTCCTGTTAACATGCCATGTTTGTCTGATATATAACATGAGACCACAGAAATCATGTGATAACATTTCCCACCTTTAATGTGACCTATAACCTGTGCAATCCAACTGAAGAACAAACACATCGGTTAGGGGTAACATAGAAGTTGAAATACATACAATAGGCTGGGTGCATGACTGTGCACACCCTTAAACTAATACTTTGTTAAAGCACCTTTTGATTTCATAACAGCAGTCAGTCCTCTTGAGAAGGTTTGTATCAGCATGGCACATCTCGACTAAGCAATATTTGTACACTCTCCCTTGCAGAAGCCCTCCAACTCTGTCAGATTGCGAGGGCATCACTTCTGCACAGCCTTCTTCAGGGCATCCCACAGATTATCTATTGGATGTATGTGTGGACTGTGGCTGGGCCCTTCCAAAATGTTGAATGTCTTCTGGTGAAGACATTCTTTTATGGATTTTTGATGTATGGTATGGGTCAGTGTTGTGTGGAAAAATGTAATTCCTCTCCAGCCACAGCTTTCTAGCAGACACATGATGATTCTGGGCCAAAAAGGGACTGGTATTTTGAACTCTTCCTAATTCCCTCCACCTTGGCTATAGGCCACTTTTAGCTTATGAACAGCAACCCCAAAAGAAGGACACTGCCATCACCATGGGGATGGTGTTCTTTTGGTGATACACTGTTGTTCTTGTACCAAACAAACCTTTTGGTATTGTGGCCTTGGTCTCATTACACCACAACACATTTCCCCACATGCTATTGGGGGACCTGATGTATTTTTCTTGAGAAGTCCACCAGACCTGGATGTTGTTCTGTGTGTGAGAAGGCTTCCATCTTCCAAGCATACCCCATAGGCCAGACATGTGGGGACTATGGGAGATTGTTGTCACATGTAGTACACAACTAGTACTTGTCAGTGATTCCTGCAACCCCTGTAGTTTTGGTGTAGGTGTCCTGGCAGCCTCCCTGACCAGTTTGGGTCTTGTCTTTTCTACACATTTGGAGGGATGTCCAGTTCTTTGCAATATCACTGTTGCCCCGTATTTCCACCGCCATGTAATGACTGTCTTCACTGTGTTCCATGATATATGAAATGCTGTGGAAATGTGTGTGTATCCTTCTCTGGGCTGATACCTTTCAAAATGAGATCCTGTTGTTTCTTCATAAGCTGTATGTGAACTATGACTGTTGCTATAGCAGGCAACTGAGTAAATTTAGGATGATCCTGGTAGGACAGCAGACTGTTATTTGCTATTAATCAAAGAGTCTCTGTAATTGATGGCAAGTGTATACCCAAGAAGATGTAATGCTGTAATAATATTGAAAGCTGCTTCAACACAGTATTAGCTTAAGCCTGTGCATACATATGCATCTAACTTCTTGTAAGTTTTTTTATGTGTCATAATTGTTCCTGTAACAGATTTGTTTGTTTTACAATTGGATTGCACAGGTTATAGGCCACATGAAAGATTGGAAAGTGTTATTGTGGTCTCATTTTTGTATTTCACAAATACCTAGCATTATAACATGTGTGAGTACACCATCTATATTGACTGTATAACACTAATTTATAAAATATGTCCCTAGTTTTGGGCCTTTGTCCCCCCCATTTTGTCAGTCTTTGTCCAGATTTCCTACAATGGCAGGTTGTGAGGTATTTTACAGATATGTGACATCTCCTGCAAATAGTCCCCTGTGATGACTACTGTGATGCAATGCAGTTAACTCCCACCATAAGTGAACATGCAGATATTGCAAAATAGCTGAGAATAACAGTTGCGTGCATGGTCACATGCATGATCTTAACCATCCGCTTTCTCTGTATACTCCCTTGTACTTCCTCATTCCACCACCAGGTCCCCTTGTCCTCCTTCTTCTGTCCAGATGTCACATCAAGTACATTTCTAGTCATCTCCCTTACTACCTGTGCTGTACTTACCCAGATATTCTGTAACTCTTCACTGTCACGCACTGCCTGTCTTAACTCTTCCCTGAACTCAACCTCACAATCACCCTTTTTCAGTTTCCACCATTTGATCCTAGGTGCTGCCCTCACACTCCTCCTCCTCTTCCTGATTACCAATGTCATCCCACAGACCAACATTCCCATGCTGCCTAACTACACTTTCCCCTGTCACCAATTTACAGTCTCCAATCCCCTTCAAACAGGCCCTCCTGCATAGGAGATAATCTACCTGTGTGCATCTTCCTCCACTCTTGTATGTCACCCTATGCTCCTGTGTCCTATTAAAATATGCATTCACCACAGCCATGTCCATCCTTTTTGCAAACTCCACCACCATCTCACCTTCTGCATTCCTTTGTTTAACACCATACCTGCCCATCACGTCTGCATCCCCATTGTTCCCTTCACCAACATACCCATTGAAATCTGCTCCAATCACCACTCTCTCATCCTTAGGTAAAGTCATCATCACTTCATCCAACTCACTCCAAGATTTTTCTGTCTCATCCATCACATACACAACTAGTGGAGCATATGCACTAACAACAGTCATCATTACACCATCAATCAACAGCTTCATTAACATCACTCTATAAAACACTCTTTTCACCTCCAAAAACACCCTTGCCATACTGTTCCTTCAGGATAACCCCTACACCATTTCACTTACCATCTACACCATGATAGAACTATTTGGACCCGACTCCAATACACCTAGCCTTATGCCCCTTCCATCTAGTCTCTTTCATACACAATATATCAACCTTCCTTGTGTCCATCATATCAGCTAGCTCTGTCCCTATACCAGTCATACTGCTAACATCAAAAGTTCCTACCCTCATAAACATACTCCTAGCCTTTCTCCTCTCTTCCTGCCATATGAGCGTCGGACATCCACCAGAGTATGTCTGTGAATGCAAAGTCTACTGTGCTATCAAATTACTTAAGTGTGTTACAGCAATATTAAGACAGTGTCACTAATTTCGACCCATCACCCCCCCATGTATATATGGTGTCTTCCAGATGTCCTGCTCTAACAGGTTGACAGGGCTGACTGAGCAGCAAGAGTGTAACTACAGTGTGCCATACTGACATAGAAAAGAAATGTATATCAGGTATTAGCTGTGCACATCTATGTATGAGTAGGTGTACCTGGCTGCCTCATAACAACAGATATGGGATGCCAAATGTCAGGTAAATAAGCTGTACATGTTGTACACATGTGTAATCTCTGTTTCTGTGCATCCAACACAGTTAGATTTCTACAGCTACTGGTAGTTGCATTGCCCTGATACAGACATGGGTACTAGAATAAGCATGATTATCAGGTTGAAAGTTCAGAGGTATCCAACTGTGTTACCTGGTGTCCATGCCTACTACAGCCATATGACCACTGACATAACTGTATGGACTCAGCAATGCCTTACCTGTAAAACCTGTCTCCACCAAAGTAGAGTAATCCCCTTTGCTGGGTAGCAGCAATACACAAACCACATAATTGGTCGCTATATCAGCTGTACAGGTCAGAGTAGGAGCAGGCACCAACTTGGCAGCGAGTCAACCTTTGTCTGAATGAGCATATAACATCACAGGTGGATTACTGTAAGGCTAACTTGAGTACAAATTGGGCACATCCAGCAAGGGCAATCACAAGGCTGTCTTCATATATGTCTGCAATCTCAGAGGCAATAACCCAACACACCCTGTAATGGTGGTCAATCACACCACATACACACACACCATAGTTATAGCTAACCTGCTGCAGACAAATTTAGGTGAAACATCACCCCTCTGGCTCACCATCAGTGTAGGTGGATATGTACAGCACCTGCACCCTCCCCTCATCATCAGAGAGGAGGTGCATACTGCCTAATCAAAGTCAACAAAAGCAAGTCTCCATGGGACCCGAGAACATTCCTGTCTGCATCCTACATGAACTCAGGCATATGCTTCCAGCTCCATTGCACACTGTATGCAAGCAAAGCCTAAGCACCACTGATATCCCATCAGCAAGGAAGACAGCCACTGTCATCCCTCTACGCAAATGTGAATGATGAATGGTAGTTTATGCAATGTACTGGCCCTCATTGGGGGAACATGACACATCAGGACCAGGAGTGCAATGCAGGTTCATACTGTGCTGATAGATGACAGGGGTATGATGTGGTTGTAAGTGGTGGCTAATGATAGGTAATATTGATGTGCTGGCTGTATAAATAACTCTGAGCAATGTCTGAGGTCCTGTGATGTGTTTCTCTGTTTATGTCTTCCAAGTACCATGCAGCATCAGCCAGAGAACACTACAGAGGAAAATGCAGCCATTACAGAAGCAATAATACATCACCATGCAGTGCTGTTCAGCTGGAGCTGACAAAATCTGTGGGAGCAGACTGCCCTGTGGGATGACCTTCTCCACAGAGTGAACACCTTGGGCCACCATGGCCACACATACGATCAGGTCAGGCATCAGGCAACTAACCTGATACATCGTGCCTGGCAAAGGGCTGCTGCCATGGCCAGGGACCGTTCCACCACAGGTGGGTGTCCTGCTATGCAGGCTCCACTTACACCAACAGAGGAGCTCATTGCCAACCTTGGGGCAGCCCCCACACAACAACCAACACATGAAACCAGTTGTGGAGGTGGGTGGCACCCAGGCAACAGGTGAAGAGCGTCCAGGTAAGGCCATAATGCACATCAACTTAATCATGTAGCAGTCATACTGTCTTCAATAGAGTATCTAGATGCATATGTCAATTCAAACTGCATTTATGAATGGGGTTTAATAATGCACACAAGTGCACATCTATGGCGAGGGACAGAAAACTGTGTACTATCATAGCTTATACTGTACCTGTGCAGACACATAGCATTCACCTTGCACCAATACCAAATGTGAGTCTGCTAACAATGCTTCTCCCCCACAACTACACAGGTACCACTGGCCTGCATGTGGGACAGCAGCCTAAAGCCGGTGAGTATTGTAATTTCCTGTTGTGGCTCACCAGTACCCGTGGAATGTTAAGATCATGCATGTGACCATGCATGCAACTGTTATTCTCAGCTATTTTGCAATATCTGCATGTTCACTTATGGTGGGAGTTAACTGCATTGCGGGCTCACTCCGCTCCCCTCCCTACCCCCAATTCCCACCCACCCCCAGGGGTCCTACATTTATCGTGCCTCCGGACACACCCATTGGACTTCCTCCCCAATCATATCCAAACCTAACTGAACGGCCCAACCCTCCTGAACTTAGATACACCCACCTACCAAACATAACCACCCCCTTCCTTTCTTACTAGCACAAATTAAACATCACAGCCCTACCTTTTGACCTACCTTCCCAGGGTACTCTCACCTTACAACATACCTTTACACTATAACTATCTTCTGTGCTAACCTACATCTACATTACTATGTCTCCACCTATCCTCCTTTTACAACTGAAAATACCTATCTCCTTTTTATTACTTTCCTCTCTTATTACTACTTACTTCCTAACCTCCTATGAACATTCCCTGACTGTTCCTTTCTCACTTCCCTCAAAACACACCTGTACACCTGCAACATCCTTACCCCCAACCTTCTTTCACACTTCCTCACAATCCATCTACCTTCTTGCCAAATACCACAGGATACTACACTGCAAACTACTAAAATCTAAAACAAAGAAAATATTTGACACTTTCCATAAACTTAGCCAAGAAAAACATTATGCATTTCTCCATCTACCTCAAGATGGGGACATACACCCCAACCCAGGCCCGCATGATAATACAAACAACACACATCAAAACCAAACCAAACCCTTCTCTCTCTCATCCTCTAAACACTCTAACCTACTATCCATTGCCCATCTAAATATACGTAGTGTCTGTAATAAAATTAGTCAACTCCATGCCTTGCTGGAAACGCACAAATTTGATATTTTATGCTTATCTGAAACTTGGCTAAAGCCTTCAATTAAAGACATTGAAATTACCCCACCTGGTTATAACATTGTTAGACTGGATCACACCACCAGAAAGGGAGGGGGAGTAGCAATTCTATACAAAATAAACCTAAAGCTTACTCCTATTGACCTTACCCTTTCCCAAAATAATAATGCCGAATTAATTTGCTCCAAACTACAAATCAACAATTCTAAAGCAATAAACATTATTTGCGCATATCTCCCCCCTGGTAATAACATCTCCACCTTAGAACATATTCTTGACCAGCTTTCTATTAGACTCCCTCAAGAAACACTATTCCTTGGGGACTTTAATATAGATTGGAAATCCTGCAACAAGAATAACCCTTCTTCCCTTATAAACCTTTATGGTTTCAAACAACTCATTAATACTCCCACCAGAATCAATAAAAAAAGCAAAAAGGAAACTACCTTAGACTGGATCCTTACCAACTCCCCACTGCAAACTTACCAAACTGGCATCCTTCCTGATGACCTTAGCGATCACTCCCTCATCTATATCATTAGAACTAAAACTAACCTAACCTTACCACCACTTTCAGAACACTTCACTCCAAAAAACAATTTAATCCCGAACAGTTTAAAACAGAACTTTCACAATACAATTGGACCTCTCTAAAACATCTCACACTTAACAAGGCTGTTGAACACTTCAATTCAACATTCCTTTCAATCCTAAATCAACATGCCCCAAGTCGCAACATTAGAATAAAAACTCAAACAGCACCCTGGCTTTCCTCCACTACTAAGCATAAAATCTTCCTCAGAAATAAATCTTGGAAGAAATGGCGTTCCTCTAAAAACCCAACACATCATCAAACCTTTAGAGAACTCAGGAACATTACCAAAAAAGCCATCCTTTCAGATAAAAAGAATTATTACTTTGAACTTCAGCAATCCACCAGAAATGAACCAAAAAAGTTCTGGTCTAGTATTAACAATTTACTTACCCCAGGCAAGATAATTAATCCTATCCCTCAGGATTCTGACCCTGATGATCCCACCTTAACAGCTAATACCTTCAATACTTTCTTCACTACCTCCATACAAAGTCTAGCTAACCACCTATCACCTGACACTTCTCAACTCCTTTTAAGTAACTTCAATGACTCTCTGCCTCCCCTTCAACTACAACCCATATCTACCTCCTATATACAATCTCTTTTACAAAAACTTAAACCCACTACCCCTTCAGCTGATAAACTTCCTGCTGAATTCCTGCAAATAGCAGCTAAAGCCATAGCCTACCCTGTCTCTATTCTAATAAACAGATCCATCAAAGAATGTACTTTCCCTGTTATCTGGAAGATATCACACATCATACCCTTACACAAAGGAGGTAAGTCTACTGACCTCTCTAACTTCCGCCCCATAGCACTATTATCTCCTCTAGCTAAAATCATGGAAAAATGCATACACAAGCAACTACTTAACCATCTCCTCCATAACAATCTACTAGCTAACACTCAACATGGATTTAGACCTTCACATAGTACCACCACTGCTTTACTTTCTTTTACCAACACTATCAACTGTAACCGTAACAACAATAAACTAACCTCTTCTCTGTTCCTAGATCTATCAAAAGCCTTTGATATGGTAAACCATACACTTCTCTTACACATACTTAAATCCCTTGCCTTGCATTCCTCTTCCTTAACCTGGTTTTCATCCTATCTTGAAAACTGCCAACAAGCAGTACTCTGGAAAAACTCACTATCTGCTCTACGTCCTATCTCCTTAGGAGTACCTCAAGGATCTATACTAGGTCCACTTTTATTTTCTATCTTTATTAATGATCTCCAATCATCTATTCAAAACACTACCTGTATACAATATGCTGATGATTCTACCATTATTTGTTCAGCTTCCTCTCAAACAGAACTCCAGGCACTCACACAAACAACCTTCTCAACCATTGAACAGTGGTTCTCTAATAGATTTCTTCTCCTGAACCCCAGAAAAACTAAACTATTACTCTTTTCACCTACCCACAAATCTACTCAACTAAACTTCACTATTACTACAAGTGATAATTCCCACATTTCACCTGACCCTACAACAAAACTGCTTGGTGTTACTATTGATAATAATCTTAACTATGATTGTCACATCAATAACACAATAAAAGCAGTTAATAAAAAGATTGGTTCACTGTACAGAATCAAGCCCTTCCTCACACCTGAAGCACGGACCACCTTAGCCCAATCACATCTTATCTCCACCCTTCTGTATGCTTCCTCTATTTACACTAATCTCTAAAAGCAACCTCAGGAAACTGACTACATCTTACCATAATATTGCTCGATTTGCTACAGCATCTCAGTCTAGAACTCACCACTGTATAAATTTAAAACATTTACACTGGTTAGAACTTCCTAATAAGCTTATCTATCATCAACTCCTAATAGCACACAAAATCCTACATCAACCATCAAAAACACCTGCTCTTAGCAGCCTCCTGACTCCCTATAATAACCTGAAACAACTACGTTCTTCAGAGATGTTACAAGTTAACACTACTAGAACTACTAACTCTGCAGGCAACCACCTATTCTCCAACTCAGTTGGCAAAATATGGAATAATCTTCCCTCACACATATCCTCTCTAGCCACTATTCCACTCTTCAAGAAACAACTCCTAATGCATCTGAACAAATTCTGGCTTTGCTCTTGTACCAATCCTGACTAACTACTTCCATCTATCCCCTATCATAATTCCTTATTCATCACTACAATATTCTATCTGACTGCAAATAACTTAATACCTCTATAGTTACTAGTGTTCTCTTAAAAAAAAAAAAAAAAAAAAAAAAAACATATTTATATTTTTTGGTTTAACAAGTATGTATTATACATTGAACTTCATAACATCTAAATTTGTACTGAAAGCAGCTAATGCCTTCCTTTTACTTAGGTGTTTTACTTGTCTTCTTTTTAGATTTGAATTACCTGTACTAAAATCACTGCATTCTTGCTTATTGCCTTTGTAAAATGTGTTTATTGTTCATTCTTTATGTTTATCATCTTGTTTGTATCCTTGGAGCTTTTCTCCTCGGGCCTCCACTGAAAATGGACATGAATCCAGCTGGACTAGCCCGGTCAACAAATGTAAAATAAATAAAATAAAATAAATAAATAATTTCAGTGTATAGTAGACAGAGTTAAACATTTCTGGTATGTCTACATTAAAGCATGCAATAATCAGAATTTTAACGTCTTGTTCAAAAGACAATATACAAATAAGTTATAGACTCATTTAAGCATGTAGTAGATAGTTTAACATTTCTGTTAGTTGGTTTATATGCAGTACATTGTAAGATTGAGAGTAGTACAGTATTTGTGAAAAAGTAATAGAAAAAGTTTTTAAAGCAAGGTTATTCAGTGGTACTTTGTGATATTAGAATTAGTATAGTATTTGAGAAAAAAGTACAAAAGGTTTGAATAGAAGTTCAGTCTGACAAGCCCATATGTTTGTATTACAGCAGGTATACCTGGGTAACTAGAGGAAGTTATTGGTGATCTTTAGCAGATGAATTCATTCAACAGTGCAGTGGTTTGGCTTAACCTGGGGTGACACAGGAGCAGAGCCAATTGTCTGAATAGTGACTTTTGAGGAGTCTTTTAAATTGGGAGGCAGAGGTTGTAGTAGTAATGTGACTTGGGAGTTGATTCCAAACTCTGGCTATGGTGTAGGCAAACAGAGACTTACCAGCATAATTTCTGTGTTTGATGACGTTTATAAGGTTTTGGTTACTGGATCTTAAGGTTCTGGTGGTTGTGTAGGGATGAATTAGATGCTCTAGTGATGTGGTTTTGTTGGGCAGGTAGTACAATCTATGTGCTGTAGAGAGTTGATTAAGTAACAGTAGTTGGTGGAGCTCAAGCCAGTTGAGCTGCTTTAGGGCAAGACAATGGTGGGATCTATGAGAGGCCTCCATTGTGAACTTGGCAATCTTGTTGTAGCAAGATTCCATCTTGTTAAGTGTGGAATGGTGCAGATTTGTCAGAATGGGGGAGGCATATAGTAGGATGGATAAGAGGTGGGTCCTAGCGATTGCGGATTTTGTATTTTTGGTCATGAAATGTTTGCTTCTATAAAGGAGACCCAGCTTTCTGTTTACTTTCTTGATTGTTTGTGCTATGTGAATGTCAAATCTGAGGTTGTTATCAATAACTACTCCTAGCAGTTTTGTGTGGGTTGTTGGGGTGATTGTGATGTTATCTTTGAAGTTTATGATGAAATCATTGCTTAGCTGTGGAGTTTTACCAGGACCAAATAAAATTAGGTTGTTTTTTGGGGGTTAAGAAGAAGTTTTATATTGGTGAACCATGCTTCTGCTAAGGTAAAGGTTTTTTGAGTTATGGTTAGTAGTTCCTTTATGTTTGGGGCGGTACTTATAATGGTGGTGTCATCTGCATATTGTACTACTGTGACAGAGATTAAGGATGTAGCTATCTGGTTTGTAAATAGGGAGTATAGCACAGGACCAAGAATGGACCCTAAAGTTCATAGCTTCATAGGTTCATACTAGGCTATCTGCCCTAGGGCATTTATAAGCCTAGCCAGAGTGTGTTTGGCTTTCACCACCCATTTTAAATTAATTTTGCTATGCCCTTTTTCAAGGTTAGTATACTGTGCTTCTGTCTAACAGTGACACAAAAGTGATACCCGGGGTAAACCTATGATCTCCCATCCACTCATCAGGATTCCTCTTGAAGAGAGTCAATGAGGGACTCTGCCTAACCTAGACTGGGATTTTATTCCAGAGTGAAGGGAGCCTCTGGGTTATGAATCTGTCCCTCCAGCATGTCCTATTTATTTAAGTGTTGAGGTTCAAGTCTCTCGAGCACGTAGCTCAATGGGATTTGGATTTTCTGAGGTGCAGCATGTCCATTAATTCCAGGCTGGACAAGGCTTTATATGTCTGGCACAGATTGCCTCTGAGCAGGCAGTATGCCACTAAGTAGAGCTGGAGTTTCTTTAACCGGGCAGCATATGGCATCTGTTTGAGTCCTTTGATCCTCTTGGTGAGGTACTTTTGGGGTCTTTCCAGTTGCTGCAGGTGTCTGGTAAGGTACATCCCAAAAGGGGCATTGTACTCAATTATGGGCCTGATGAGGGATGAGTAAAGAGGCACGATGACCTCCCCTGTTCTAGATGTGAATCCTTTCATGATTAGGTGGGTTATATAAAATGTTTTTCTAACCACTTTGGCCACGTGGTTGCCAAATGAGAGATTGCTATCAACTTGGGTCCCCAGGTCCCTAATTACCTCTTCTGTACTTAATGGATTACCACCTATGTGGTAATTTGTGGGCACTTTGTTTTTGCCAAAGGGGATGACTATACACTTTTTGGCATTTAGCTTGAGGCCATGGCTCTGGCACCAGTTGTATGTTTCTATGAGGCCCTTTTGGAGGATGCTTGTGTCAGCTGGAGAGTCGATTATGGCACCCAGTTTGCAGTCATCTGTGAACTTGGTCAGCCACAGTCCTTCCATGTTGGCCTGTACCTCCGAGAAATATATACCGAACAAGAGAGGTCCCAGGACTGAGCCTTGTGGGACGCAACTTGTAACTGGTTTGGAGTCTGACATGGCTACAGCAATTCTAACCATGTAGGTTCTGTCCTTGAACCAGTTTGCAACCCATCTAGTGACATAGGGGTTTATATTTAAGCTGGTGATCTTATCTATAATGCCCGAGTGGGGTATTGTATCGAAGGCTTTTGCGAGGTCCAAGTAGGCTTTGTGGACCACCTTCCCCTCGTCAATGGCCTTGGTGACTGTTTCAAAGAAATTGACCAGGTTTAAGAGGCAGGATCTGACCTTAACAAAGCCAAACTGGGTAGGATCCAGTGTCTGTAGGTCTCCAATATCTTTATTTATGAGGTCCATGATGATCCTTTCCATAGCTTTGCAGACCAAGCTAGTCAGGCTTATGGGGCGATAGTTTCCAGGATCTGTTGAGGCACCACCTTTGTGGACAGGGACCACTGTTGCTGTACACCACTGTTTGAGTACATATCCGGTAGTAAGGCTGAGATTGAACAGTAGTTTTATGTTTGGGTTTAGCTCTTTTTGGAGTTCATGTAGGATGCAGCCTGGGACACCGTCTGGTCCCATTGATGCTGTGTTTTTTGCTTTGGAGAGGGCGGCTCTTACCTGAGCATCTGAGATGTCAGGGGGGCAGCACTTTGCTGGGAAAGATATTTGCCCTTTTGGTGGGGGGGGGGGTTTGCGCTGAACCTGTTAGCTAGGATGTTGGCAATGTCTGTGGGTTCGGTGTATTTTTTGTCATTTTGGACTAATTCTGAGCATATCTGGGAATTCCCACCCAGGTTCCTAACATAACTAAAGAAAGCCTTGTGACTATCCTTAGTGTCCTGTGCAATGTTTCTCTTGAAGCTGGCCTTAGACAATTTTATGAGTGGCCGTAGTTTTTTGCTAATTCTGGACACCGATGGATACTGGTAAAAGGGAGGACAATTCGTTTTGGCAGAGCACTGCTTGCTGTCGACCTGATAGGTAGTTACTAAACCATGATATAGTGGAATACTGTATGTTAAGGGTAGTTAATGTTTCATGAAGCATGCTATGGTTTACCATGTCGAAGGCTTTAGATAAGTCTAAGAATATGGCTGATATGAATTGTCCATTGTTTCTGTGGTGATTGACTAAGTTGGTAAAAGAGATTAGTGCTGTGGTGTTGCTATATGAGGGTCTAAAACTGTGCTGAGAATGAGATATTAGGTTGTTTTTTAGGAGGTACTGCATTAGTTGATAGTGAACTATTCTCTCCAATATTTTTGATAAGGGTGATAGAATTGCTATTGGCCAGTAATTGGTAAGCTCTAAGGATTTGCCTTCATTGTGGAGTGGGATTATATGTGATACCTATACTTCATTTTCCACAAGGTGGGTACTGTGGCTTCAGTTATGGACCTGTTTATGAGAATGGATATAGGATAGGCTATGGCCTCAGCTGTTATCTGAAGGAAGTCAGCTGGGAGTTTATCTGCTGCTAGTGTGGTTGGTTTAATTTTTTTTCACATTGTCATGGTGATCTGGCTTAAGCCACGTTTCAGTTAACACTGCTATCTCTGGTTTTTATAAGGCTAGGAGGGCATGTAAGTCTTGAATTTTGTTGATAATACTTCTCGCATTTATGTTTAAGAGGAGGAAAGAAGAAGTAGGCCTCTGGAATATAGCATCGGTTGGATTTAAATTAGTTGTGTCTAAAGAGTTGGGACCTGGATTAGGGTGTATATCTCCACAACAGAAGAGATTATGGAGTAGGTGAAGACAGAGTCTATGAAGTTTGTGTAGTATTTTGGCCTGTTTTTTGGAAAGAGTGGGGGTTAGTTTTATATGTTGGTTTGTTATAAGAGTATGACAGAGGTTGGGAGGAGGTGAGGTTGAATGTTGATATTGGGAAGTGTTTTAGTTTAATGGAAGTGGTTGTGGAATCAGTTTGCCATTGTGTTGTGTTGCTTATATAAAGTTCAGTGTGGTATAAGGTCAGGATGGAGAGAAGCAGTAGAGATATGGTGGTTAGTAGGTATATTACTAGCTTTAGAGGTTGGATAAACTGTGGGAAGTGCATCTTTTTAGTTTGTGTAGAGGGGGGTATGAGTGGGAGTAGAGAGTAAAGGTGTGTAGGAGTAGTATCTATAGCTGTTGTGATTGGGAGCAGGTAAAGGGTGAAATGTTTGGGGTGCAGTGAAATGTAGTATATGGGATGATTAGGTGGATGGGATTAATTAGTAGAGGGTGTGGTTTGTAACTATAAGTGTAGGTGTTACAGGGGTGGGTGGGAATGGGGATAGGGTAGGGGAGCGAAGTGAGTGGAGCAAACGGAGCGGGGAAAGACACGGTGTAAAGAAGCAGCAGCAGTAATCAAGGAAACCATTCAATCAGTGGGAGTAGTAGGAGAATGCAATATAGGCAAGTTTAGAGCCTTAGGGTTATACTGAGTAGCTGTTGAAATAATGGACAACTTTGCTTCTTTAGCACAAATCTATGGGTGGGGTGGTTAGATACTAATGTAGGAGCTAGGCCAGATAGGTGAGTATGGGGAGTCTGGTAGGGAAAGGGGGGCACTAGGTCTGCAGTAGCTAGTGGAGAACTGTGTGGGTGAAGGAAGACTGATAGAGGCCAGATGATGGGAAACAGTAGAAGTATGAGGGACAGTTACAAATGGAGATAGGTGAGCAAGGGAAGGATGTAGCCGAGAGAGAGGCTAAGTTTGAGGGATTAGAGGGGAGCAGACCAGTTTAATAGCCTGACAGAACCAGGTGATGGGGACAAAGTAATGGTTTGTCACTGACCAGGAGCACTAGATCCTCAAGGCTCACAGAAGGCAAATCAGGACAGGATTATGTATATTTACTATAGCACATATGTTATTCAGTAATTGCACTGTTGCTGAAGATGAATTCCTCTGGTGAAGCAGCATACCTGAGGGTGTGGGTGTTCTTCAGTTTCTGCTGGGGCTTAACAAAGCCTAATTTAGGTGTCGGGCACGTTATTCAGTAATTGCACTGTTGCTGAAGACAAATTCTTCTGGTGAAGCAGCACACCTGAGGGTGTGGGTGTTCTTCAGTTTCGGCTGGGGATTAACAAAGCCTGATTTTGGTGTCAGGGACATTATTCAGTAATTGCACTGTTGCTGCAGATTAATTCCTCTGGAGAAGCAGCACACCTGAGGGTTTGGGTGTTCTTCAGTTTCTGCTGGGGATTAACAAAGCCTGATTTTGGTGTCAGGGACCTGGTCAGCATGTTACACCACTGTGTTGAGGATGGGAGGAAGGGGCAGAGATGGCAAAACAGCCTAAGTTATATATGAGGACAAAGCCTGGACATTCTGTGGAACTATGAACAATTGAGAGGTCTGTGTATTTATGGCAATTGTTGACAGACTGTCAGGATTGCGTAGCACTGTAGGGTGTCAATGTTATTTGGCCTGTGTAGGGAAGGGGGGGTAGATGTATGTATCATGGCTCCTTTTCTATCTGCCTTTACATGCTGCGTCAGTTTATGGTGGTCTATTGACTGTATATGTTTGTAGGGGCAGACTGAGACGTCCCATACCACAGTCAGTCGTCATACTACACTTGGAATTGTGTCAGTATATGTAGGGGTAGTATGTGAGTGGCAAACATGTTGAGATGTTTTTGTTCACTCGGTCCTTATACTGTACTGTTCCTTTGGCTTATTGGTATGTCACTGTGACTGTGGTGGAATTGGTGGTGGGTATGCACTTTCACACTGGTGTCTGTTTTTCAGTGCTGTTACATCCCTGTAGTGCCTGATATATTTACCAATACATGTGTAATTACCCACAGCAAATTTGGGTTAGTCTTGTGTCAGTCTGACTGTATTTGGACGGTGCTTGGTGACATACTTAGCAGCTGAGTGTAGTTTCTGTAATGTGATGTCATGTCCAGATATTTGTAGGATGTGCTGTTGCCTGGCCCCCATAAGTGTTGCGGATTTCTGACACATCAGTGGGATGATGCGAGGATTTCAGTCACTAACTAGTGAGAAGTAATTGAGTGATGCATTTGTGGTATTTCAGTTAATATATTTTAGGACAGACAGGAAGGTGTTACTGCAGCAACTGTGTCAGCTTATCTATTCCAGTATTTTAGATATGTATCTATTTTCATAGCTTTCTCACCCCACTTTGTCAGGCTTGGTCCAGATTCATTGCACTAACGGGTTCTGAGCTTACCTCTCGACTGGCCAGATTGTTTCAGAATGTCCAGGTTTATTGAGCATATTTCTGGTCTGTTCCACAGATTCATTATTTTAATTTCCCTAGTAAATCACTGTGATGATCTGAGGATTTCTGCCAGTAAATGATGGCATACATTTCAGTTTCAGAACTCACATCTTTCAGAACATGTATGCTGAAACAAACTCTGTCAATCTGGCAACACTCTACATTTATAAGAGCAATATTTAAAATATGTCCCTAATTTTGGCTCATTGTCCTCCCATTTGGACAGCCTTTGGCCATATTTCTTGCACTAAGAGGTTGGGAGTTATGGTTCTGAGGTATGACTCCACTACATGTTATGAGCAAATACATATATATATACATATATATATGTATATATATATATATATATATATATATATATATATATATATATATATATATATATATATATATATATGGGTCCCCTACAGAAGACTGAAAGCTCACAACACTGACACTCACATTGCCGACACCAAAAGCCTGACACACAAAATACAGACAATGGGGAAACGGTAAGTCTCCATAGTGCAGAATGGAAATATTTCCATTCCTGCACTGTAGTGTGATCTCGGAGTTAGTATATTAAAGTTATGGGGGGTGTTGGGGGCTGAGCCCCCCATAGAGGGTGCAGTGGTGCATAGCCCCACTGCTAGCAGAAAAAAGGAAATGTTATTTTCCTTTTTTCTGCAGCAGTGCTGTTGTTGGTATTTTGTGTGTCGGGCTTTTGATGTCAGCGATGTGGGTGTCAGTGTTGTGAGCTGTCGATCTTCTGTAGATGAACTATATATATATATATATATATATATATATATTTTATATATATATATATATATATATATATATATATATATATATATATATATATATTTCTATATGTATATTTTATATGTGTATATATATATATATATATATATATATATATATATATATATATATACACACACACACACACACACACACACACACACACACACACACACACACACACATACACAGACACACACACACACACACACATATAAATACATATATACTAGGCTATCGGCCGTAGGGCCTATAGAAGCCTAGCCATTACAATTCCCTGGCTATTTACTTCCCTGGATGCCTGTCTAGCACGGTGACTGACATGATCCCCATCCAGTCGTCAAGGTTCCTTTCGAAGAGAGCCAAAGAGGCGCTCTGCTTGACATGTATGGGCAGTCTATTCCAGAGTCTGGAATATATATGTATATATATTTTATATGTATATCTCTACTTATATTTTATATATATATATATATATATATATATATATATATATATATATATATATAGATATATATATATATATGTATGGAGATGTGTATATATATATATATATATATATATATATATATATATATATATCTACATCTCCATACATATATATATATATATATATATATATATATATATATATATATATATATGTGTGTGTGTGTATATGTATATATACAAAACCTGACTGATTCTACAGAATCTTTTCCCTACTGTTGAATGACTCTACTGCATGATATATTTGAAAAAGCATCAGCCAACTCTACAACTCAAATGGTGTAGTGGTGCATTCCTTTGACTATGGTGTACAGGTCCCTGGGTTTGAAACTTGGCAGAGCTGATTGTTTTGTTGCTAGGCAGAACAGTGGCTGATGGAAACAGAGTGATTAAAACAGTTTTAAGCAGTTGTAAGTGGGTCTGCGTGGGTTTGTGTGACGGTAAGCGATGCCAACACATGGTTAAACATACAGATGCTTAATCTGTGTTGCTTTCACTCAGCATCACGCAAACTTGCTTACTCCTGCTTACACCCCCACTATTTTTTTAAAAGAAAAGAAAAAGGGGTAATAGGAAAGTGGTGAAAAAGGGGCACGCAGAAGGAAAAAGAATATGAAAGATAGCTAGGGATGTAAATGATAGGTGTAGGGAAAGTCCATAGCTGTCCATTTCTTATACAGAAACAGCTGTACATTTGTGCAGAATTTGGAGGTGAATTTGGACACTCAAACCTCAGAGAGAGGGGTGAGGACAACAGAAATGTGTTGTCAAGCCAATTGGACTGGATTACATGTGTCCAGTGGACATGTGTACGAAATGGACAGCTATATATGGGCTGATATATTTCATTTTTGGGACAGATGCCCTTTTATTTTTTTAAGGTGAGAGTGGGATGTTGGGGAAGGATTGTAGGTACATCTAGGGAGGTAGGTTGGGTAGGGAGACAGACAAGACAGACAAGACAGCAGACAGGGATAGTATATGACACATGAGGGGGGTAAATACATTTCCTGGGGAGGGTGGTTGGGAATCAGAAGCATATGCCCCATATGGTTAGAGGGGGATTGAGATCCCCACCCATGGGCAGTCACCACTGCACCTTCACAACCCCAAAGGTGGCTGTGCTTGGGTCTGGACAGGAGGAGCGACCTGCCCCTCAAGGTGCATCAGGAAGCCCTCAATCTGGAGCAGCTGCTTTCCAAACTTGGATCGATGGGTGCTGCACACCAAACCCCAGACCTGACTGCGGGTGATGGCCTCTTGTCCGCACCTGCTGCCGGGGGTGGGCCCCATCCCCTGCGGCGGTTCCACCCAAAGGTGGTGCAGGACCAGCAGATGAGGGAGATCTGGGTTGGGTCCCAGATGTGCTGTGGCCCAGTGTCACAGCCAGATGAGGTGGGTCAGGTGTAACCGCTGGGATCTGCCTTCCTAAATGCGCTATGGTGTTGAGGTTTTACAAAATATGTTGGTTAGTTATGAGCAACACATTTCAAGATTAGTTATAACAGCATGCATGAGTGTTCCAATTAACTCCATAAAACAGATTTATAAGAGTTGAATAGCAAACAGAACACATGTATAAATGGAACAACAGTATGCATCTTAACAGCATGCCAGTAAGATTGATGGTAACAGGCCACCAACAATGGTATTTGAACAAGATATGTTAACATGCAAGCAATCAAACATATTAACAATAATATAACACAAGTCCCATTATTGGGTTGGAGCACAACATACCCGTAGTATATGAGTAATAATTAGTGGAGCAGATGGGGGGGGGCAGAAAATCCATTAACAGCTGTGTATGCTTCTATTTTCCACAACAGTACTGCTCAATACTCTATGGGTCTGCCCTCACTTTACATCTACCTATGGCCATAGCTTCTGTAGTACAGAAATACCTATTAAACTGTCAGCCTGGAATGCTATGAGGCAAATTGTGAAACTCTGGGTACATGACTAGAAGGGACTTGTACATGTCAGGGTTACGTATCTGGCACAGGAGTGGTACCCTGGACTGCTGTTATGTGAGTGTGTTACAAGCATATGTCAACTGGCTTCCTATTTGTGTTCAGGATTATTTGCATAAGTGACCACTAGCCTTGACAGCATGGCACTTGAGAGACATGTATCGCAAAACATACCTCTCAACCTTTTAGAGCATGAGATCTGGACCAAGCCATTCATACGAGTGGGACAAAGGCCCATAAATATGGACAATTTTTAGATATTGCTCTTACAAACTTAGAAAGGTGATAAAACTACAGGTATTGTATTTGGATGGCTTTTCTGATGGATATGATATCTGACATGTGTATGTCTATCATTATTTTCTAACTTCAGTCTATAATGGTTTGCCACTGATTTGCCATGACATCACTACTTTATCTAAAACGGACCACAAATCTGAGACAAATATCTGGACATTCAGTGAATATCTGTACAGTTGTGAGGTATGATTCAGGAAGAGTGCATATTGTATGTAGCTACCCTGCTATCATTTGCAGGCATGTGGTGGGACAGTTGAACAGTTGTACACAGTTTATTAGTATACCCTTCATACAGCTACTGGCAACATTTACTTACCTGTAAAACCTGAGGAGAAAATATCTGTTAACACTACCTGACTGTTTTTACATTTATTCCTTATTCCTTGTGTGTAGATATGCACACATCCTAGTAGCACTCCCTGAATTTGAACCATGTCTGGGTGTCCAAAAGTAACAACTAAGCTATTTTTCATCACACTGAGCTACTGGGGAGCTGCTGTTTTTTTCGCTTCAATGGTTTCTTCCTAATAGTCTGTTGGTTAGACAGTCTAAACTTGTAATTCTGGGATACATGCGTGACAGATAGTTATTGTACTGTGGATTACTCATTTGGATTACTACAAATTGGAAAGCAAAGGTTAACACAAGGCAATGCTGGAAGGAGCACACTTTCAGAGCTTAGTGCAGAATATATTTCACATTTCATTTATATCTTATTTTACAACTAAACCATCTATAGTTTCTCCTAACAGCCTGTTCACAGATGCTCTTCAGTTAATGTATGCTGTCACAGCCATATTTGCTGTGAAGAACCTGTATACATTCTATATATATCTACAACATACCAGAATAAATACAACATTTTTTAAAGGACTTTATTGGACTTCAATATTCTTCAGTCATACTTTTTTATTTATTTAGTTCATACAGTAACCGTATGCCTACTAGCAGTAAACAATGTACTATTTGTTAGCTATTTTAACCAAATACTGCAAAATAGATTTGTACTCACCAGCCTGTCGGTGCAGCCTCAGCAGTCTGTCACCATGGGCTTCCACATTACTAGCCCTCTCTGCTGCAGCTGTAGGGGAGAAAAACACACATTATGCATATCACATTCTCAGGATAGTATTTGCTACAAACTACTTGATAGTGATACTTACACACTACTGGAGCATTCTGGGCCCATCCATCTTGGATCCACTGGCCCAAGATCGCCTCCTTCCTATGCTTTAGGTTGGCGTAGTGGTGCAGTACCTGCTCACCAGTTCGGGGGATGCCAGTGGCACTGATAAGTCACATACGAGATGGTCCCAGACCTCTGCTTTGTATTGGGAGCCCTGGTACTGGCCCTGCAGCAGTCTCTTCTCATGGTTTTTAACCAGGAGTCCAACCATGACCCTGGACTTCTGAATGTTCCATTGTTGCACCCAAAAGTGCACTCCCTTTTCTACACCAGCCATTGTATCTGCACAGATGGACTATAACAGATTATAGCTGTATTCCTGGCTGTGCTGTTTAAATAGTGCAATATCCCTGCCCTTTGCTGTCATTGGACCATTTTGAAAAGGTTAAGCTCTTCTAAGCAGTGCGCAAATCCGCTAAGCTGGTTTTAACACTGCCTAAAGGGGAAGTTGTTGAACAGTGTTTAACTGTGTGCAAATCCACTTAGCTGAGCTACCTGCAGCTTAGCATTCACATCTTAGCAATGGTTACACCTGCTAAGCATAGCTGAACATTACTAACCATTGCTCACTTTTAATTTTTAAATATATCAGATGACTGATTTCATTTATTAAGTGTATAAGATATACTTTACATGACAGCCCTCTATGTGCTTTCCTTATATTGGCAAGGGGGCATGACTATACTTGTATGGGGCACTTGTGTGTACATGGTGGTTTCACATGTTATATGCACTCACACTATTGTACACCAGCTACACTACCCTGGTTGACAAAAAACAGTTGCTACATAAGTTAAGTTTACAAAAATAATCGTAACACTACTTTCCCATATAAAATCAAGTTACCTGTTTTGGTACTCAAACCATGAATGCCTACATGTAAAGCTGGGACTCTAACTACTACACTATTTCAGATTGGAAATGTCACCTGTATATTTGTATTTATCTTCTATGGGATGTTTAATCTATGGTAAGCAGAGGCCCATAACGCGGACACCCGCTTAGCTACACTTAAACATTCTTTAGCCTAGAAAAAAATATATAATATTATTATATTGTTATGTTATTTATTTGAGTATTGTGGTGTTATGACAAGTCATTGAGGACTGCAGTCGGGAAATAATTGCATACATTTGGTTTTCAGGTTCTATACTTCAGAGATTCCTGCTAATACGTATACTGTTTTCTTTCAACTTTCTAAGAGTGTGAGGCCAGTTTTTCAGAAGTGTCCCTATTTTATTGCTTGTTCCCCCCATTATTTGTGACTTTGTCCACACGGACTCCTGTCAGGGAATATTGGCATACATTTGCGTTCAGACTTCAATCCTTTGGTAATTCATAGATTCATAGGTTCATAGAGTAGTACTAGGCTAATTGCCCTTGTGGACCATTTTAAGCCTAGCCAATTATCCCATGTGAGAATTAAACCCTGCATCTTGTGTCTATAAGGTAAACACATTAACCATTATGCCAACCTCCCATGTGAACACATAACCTGTTTTCTATCAACTTTCTAAGTTTGTGGAGCAATATGTATGTTGTGTCCCTTTTGAGGCATTATTTGTGCATTTGCACACATTTCCTGCTTTAGCAGGTTGTGGAGGTGTTATACGTCACTTTTACAGTGCAAGGTGTGTGTCACAGAACCTGTCACACACCCCTACATTGCTTTCCTGATGCCGTGTTTATTTCAGTGTCCGCAGACACTGAAACGATCATTTTGTTTCATTTCAGTGTCCGCGAATACTGAAATACTGGCATAATATTAGAGTAATTCTCTAATATTATGCCAGATCCTAATAGAAAGTGCTGTAAGGCACTTTCTGAGTGCAGGGGGTGTGTTCAATGTCCATGCACTACTTGGACACGCCCCCTGCACTCATTCACAGTTCATGTCTGTATAAGTTGTACAGCAGCGCTCCTTTATGAATACGCTGCTGTGCTATGCAGACACAAATCATTCAGTGCAAGAATAGTGCTATTCGTGCATGGAGTTTATTGAATCCAGGTGTATATTTTAAAGTGGAATCCAATAGGGAGAGAAGTTAGTTAAGGAAAAAAGACTGTGATGAGGAAGAGAACATATGAGAGATTACGCAGGTTATGATTATATTAATGGAGCTATATACATTAGCCAAAATCCTCTCTGCTTATGATCAATGGAAAAAAATCTCATTAATGTGAAAAATAATTTAAAATGTTATGAGAATTATTTCAGCAAATTGTTTTTCCTAAACATCATCAAAATAGTTGTGCTAGTACTAACATATCATACAATATTACTTTAACAACCAGCATCCTCTGAAGCTGTCTCTTCTTTTAATTATTTTAATTGCTAGAAAATACAGGTAATGGTACAGAATCTTTTGCAGAATTATCTCTGTCTTTCTCTCTTTAAGATATGCAAGTTTGTATCTATTTCTATTAAATGTTCAACACTGTATATACCTATGCAAGCTATGTATTTGTTCTTTCTCTAAATGATGTTAATATTAGCTACTGTAAAGCTTTTCATCTCATGTATGCACACACTTACCTATATTTTGTATTCCTTCCGATATCATATTAACTGTATTTTATGTATATGTCATAACTGGTGTTAAATCTGAAACTTTTCTCCTCTGGCCTCCATTATCTAAGTTGGACTTTCTCACAGGGGCAGCTCGTGCTATTGGGCTTTAGGACTGCCCCCCCCCCAGCTGTACAAAAGAAAGAAAAAAAAAAAAACAAAAGAAAAAATAAATAAAGCAACAAACATGAGTCCTGGAACTCACCCATGCGCACTCGCAGCATTTCCCAACTCCCAGAACTCGCACATGCACACTCATGGCATTTCCAGTCTGGACCATGCACACAGAATCCAGACTGCTGGTGAGACAATATGGATTAGGAAGACAGCCTGCAAAAGCAAAGATCCCAGAAGTCTATGCAGTTACAACTGTATAGACTGGAAGGGGATTGGACTGCAATGACTCATGGGAAGGACAGGAATTTGGCTCTCTCTCTCGCAGGGCTTTCATTTTGAAACTGGAGTGAGCTTGGCTGGAATAACAAAGCTGCAGGTTTTGAAACTCTGCATATACTTGCTTACACTAACAAAAGGGTGAGTGTGCGTCTGCGTGCGTGTGTGTGTGTGTGTGTGTGTGTGTGTGTGTGTGTGTGTGTGTATGTGTGTGTTAAATGCCCCAGTAGCTAGTAAGAAGTCAGGAAATATACCTGGTGGCTAGACTCAAACCCTCTACCTTGGGAGTAGGTAGCAAGAGCTTGAATTACCTACCCACCACTTGTGAACTTTTTGCCTCATATTTATTCTCTGTTCCTCATAAAACATGTGTTTTTCTGGATTTTGAATACACTAAATAATGACAGGCATTTGAATTTCAGACTTCATATTCTTCAGAAAGTACATGGTAACACAAAGCCTTTTATTCTAGCAATGTTTTGTTTATAAGATGAGTATTTGAAATTTGTCCCTATTTTTGGGGCTGTTTTCCCCCATTATTGGCTTTGTCTGGGTTTTTTGTGCTATCAGGTTGAGCTATGCTGAGAACTGAATTCATTGAATATGTTTGGGGGCTGTATTCCCCCATTATTGGCTTTGCCTAGGGGTTTTGTGCTAAGAAGTTGAGAGCTATGGTGAGAACTGAATTCACTAAATGATAGCCATTTAAGTTTCAGTCTAGGTGTCACTTGGGAAGCAGCTGATTTGGCATAGTGGTATGTTGTTCTGACTGTAGTGCACAGGGTCCTGCATTCAAGACTGGGAAGTGAAATGCATGATAGGAACACAGCAATTTATGCTAGCAGCTTTCCAAGATTATGCAAGCAATGTTTAAAATGTGTCCCTAGTTTTGGGACTTTTGTGCCCGCCAATAAATTTTGGCTTTTTCCAGATTTCTTGTGCTGCAAAGTTGAGAGATACAGTTGAGTGTTGAGTGCATTTTACAAGGAGCTGAGAGCTTGAAGAGGAATTTAGTGCTGCTTATGTTGTGTCAGCTTGCATGGTTAATAGCACAATAGGTAGTGTGTTTCCTTTTGATGCAGAAGACTGTGGGTTCTACTCCCACAGTATATAGATGCATTACTGATACTGTATTGTGTTGTACTTCTAAAGGGGGTGGATGCTGCAGTTCTGAGAATGTCTTCTTTGGCAGAGATACCTAGTAATGATGAATCTGTTATCAGTTTGCCATCCATTCCATATTGCAATATTACTAGCTTATAATTTTTTTTAATGTAGCATAGGCAATGTATTCCTCAAGAGCAACAGGCACTTTATTTGTAGATGAAACAATGAAATATAAAGTTGTGTGCTAGCAGCAACCTCTTCATTAGTTACAGATCTCTTTAAGCTGGAATTATTTAGATGACTTTTACTTCTGCAGAGATTGTGCATATATATCATAAAAGGGTTCTCATCCAGGAAAAAAGAGGTCATTGTTCCCCTCTACTCGTCACTCATTAGACCCATTATAGAGTACAACGCCCCTTTTGGAATGTACCTCACAAGACATCTGCAGCTGCTGGAAAGGCCACAGAAGTACTTCATAAAGAGGAGTACTGGCCTCAAACAAATGCCTTACACTGACTGCCTCAAAAAACTCCAGCTTTACTCCATTGCATATCGCCTACTACAAGGTGATCTCTGCCTAACATATAAAGCTATGTCAAACCCAGAGCTGTTGGACATGCTACAGCTAAATAAATCCCAATCCCTCCAAGCTACACGGTCTAGGGACCTAAACCTTGTCACCCCAATAAACAGGACATGCTGGAGGGATAGATTCCTGTCCCAGAGACTTCCTATACTCTGGAACAAGCTACCCATCTATGTCAAGCAAAGTTCTTCATTAGCACTCTTCAAGAAAAATCTTGATGAGTGGATGGGAAATAGGAAATACACCCTGGGGATCACTTCTGTGTCTCGGCTGGACAGTGGCACAGGAAAATAACTTTCTTGGGTGGCGTAAGCTATGGTACCTTGCTGGCTAGGCTTATGCAGGCCCTTGGGCCAATAGCCTAGTACCTACCTATGAACCTATTTACTGATACTGGTGGATTGTAGAAGTCTGAGTAGACTTTTATGATAGAAATGTTCTGAATTGAGCAGTTTTATCACTATTGATACATGCATTTTGTTTCATTGTTCACTGGAAAAATGTTCAAAACAATAACTTTAAAATGCCCTCAGAGAAGTTTTAATACTAAGTCTATTTTCATTGTGAAACTGCATTGCTTTGTTTAGCAGATGTCTATAAATGCTTGTGCTGTAAAATGTAAAATAAACCATTTAAATGGAATACAAATCATCGTAGAAGTAAAGCATTATGCACATTACAGTGTTTATGGCAAATGGGGTGAAATAGCCAAGTAATGGGACATTGGAATAGCTGCAGGGGGGAATCCCCATTCAATCATGGTTTTGTGAGGGGGAAGGGAAGCAAACTCAGCTCCGGCTGAACTATACCTCTCAACTGTCCAGATTTTTACAGAATGAATAGATTTTTACTTCTTATTTTAGGTTTGTTCCTCATAAGATTCGTGGTTTTCTGGCAAATCGTTTAGGAATGAAGTCACTAAATAATGACAGACATTGAGTTTCAGACTTCATACCCTTCAGAAAAATGCATACTAAAGCAAGACCTGTTATTCTGTCAAATGTCTAAGTTTATACAAGAGCAATTTTTGGTACTGTTTGTAGATATTTGGCCTTGTCCAGATTTCCTGCATTAAGAGCTTGAGAGGTACAAGGACAATAAATCATTTTATAGAATTAGGTATATCCAAACCTCTCAACTGTCCCCAATTTTGGCTCAGAATGTTGCTCTCTGCAAAATGGCAAATTTGGAAGAAACCGTGGAGGGTTTGCAATTAATAAATAATTGTAATGATCAGAGTAAGAGATTACTTTTAATTTCAGAAATGCATGTGGGTTCTCTTATTTTGTCAGCTGCTCAAGTTAACAGTATTAATATTAAAAAAGTGTCACTTCTTTGACAGGTTATCAGCTGTATTGTGTGGCTATTTTATATTTTTGCATCACATATTTGGTCTGTTTTTCATAAAATTGTGGTTTTCTGGCAAATTAGTGGCAAATCATTAAAGATTGAAGTTAGAAAATGACAGACATTTGAGTTTCAGATTTCATACCCTTCAGAAAACTCATACTAATGCAAGACCTACTATTCTATTATAAGTTTATAAGAGCAATATTTAAAAATTGTCCTCATTTATTGGGCCTTTGTCCCACTTCTATTTGTCCAGATTTCTTGCTCTGAGGTTGAGAGGATGTGATGCCCGTGCCCTGGCCCAGCCATCAAGGAGCCTCAATCCTCACCACTAACACCAGTGAGGGGCATCTCATATAGGAGGAAAGGATAACAAGTACACACAGTAAATTTCAATTTCCCTTAAGAGCGCACAGAGATCACAGTCCGTCCAGGGATGGTCACTCCCTTGTTCTCCAGGACCCCAATAAGACTCCCACTGGCACAGCTATAGGGTCCAGATCTCAGCCTAGTGGGCAAGCTAAAACCTCCAGCACCCTCTCTGTCCAACCAGTGCTTCGTGACACTGCCCAAATAGCTCACACACACACACACACACACACACACACACACACACACACACACACACACACACACACACACTTTAAGAAGAGTTTATACAACCACACAGACACTCCTGGGTAAGGCTGGCACAGGTTCTCCAGCTCTGCCTCTTTTTTCATGACTATACGGTAATACCAGTTGCCACTACCCACTAATATTTATCAGCTACTCAAAGGCCCTTAAAAGGGTGTCCAAGTATTACTGTGCAATATTATCCAATTGGTAGTATAGCCCAGGGCTAAAGCTATTCGAGTGGCTTTGTATAATTTTATCAAAGGCATGCAAGTACTCTAAAGAGCTTAAATTATCTCTACAAAAACAGCCACAGTTGAAAGGGTTTAAAATATGTAATAACAAATAGTCAAAACACAAGATAATACTTTTACTACACAGTGCTAGTCAAGAGTTCAGAGATCACAGAGGAATACTTAAAATAATTCAGTAGTACAGTTCTGACATCACAGAAAAACACTTAGAAATAGCTAGGAATTAGAAAGATTAGACTAAGAGAAAAACACAAGTCTAAGATAAACTTACATATAGAGCAAGACAGTGCTGGTGAATTGGATGGTTAAGACAAAAATGCTTAAGGCTTTCTGATTCTCTCCATTTTTAAAATCTCATTCCTGGTTCACATTACATCATTCTTCACACTTCCCTGGGTTCCCAGGCTAACGAAAACTACATTTACATTCTTCACCTCTGGGCAGAAACCAGAGCAATAAAGGACATTTATGCATGCAAATTCTGGCCATTAACTCTGGCCTTAAAATAATAGGCAGGATGACTCACTCTAGACTTACTGGCTCTGAGTTTTAACATCAAAGGGTCACAACACACTTTACTTGGTCAGTAGAGTGTACTGTTGTTACATTTTTTCCAGTTCCACATGTAACACTATTTTTACCATTTAAGACAACAAGTCTGTGGTTTACATTAATATTTACAGATGACAGAATTATCTCCAAAATTCTATCTGGCTAGGTTGGCAGCTTTCACTTATATTCACCCAATCTTCACAGAGGTATGACAAATGTGTCAGGGCCATCACCATCAGCCACAGACATTTCAAATTGTGACATACTTGTTGCACCCCACTCCCCCACAAAGTGATTCTGGATGTGTCCAAGCAAGGCAAGGAGCAGTTATGCAGTGTAAATGTGCAGAATATCCTCCCATCCAAAGTAGACACAAGTATTACAGTGGCTTTTCATCTGTCCTTGATTTTGAAGAATGTTCTGGTTTTCTGTCATATTTTATACTGTTGATTTATGCTTCTTCTTATTCAGAAAATGCATTTTGTGGCATTTGCTCTGTGTTTAAGTAGCAATCCTTTAATGACCATGAGGTAAGCTTGTCTGAGACTGTAAGATGCAAGTAAACTTTAATAAACATACTGTTAAAGAATTACCAACATTGAAAGGCTTTTTGTTGTTGCCATGCAGAGAATATTTACATAACTAGATTGCATATAAGCCTTAGGTATTGAAATACATATGACAGTATTTGTAATAAAGGACAGGATTACAGTATTTTCAGAAGCTCATTACATTTTTGGAGACTTGCGGTCATCTTTGCAGGCTTTACCCGTAAACTAAACAGAATGCCAATCTATCGTGTGCAGTCCATAACCTGTGCAGTACTCCTTTAAGCAATTTATCTTGAGCTTGTTTCTTGTTTGTTGTTCATTTTTTACTTTGATCATGTTATCCCCATGAAACAAGTAGATAGTTGTCAGGCAGCAGTTCTTTTTAGCTAAGAAACATTTTTACAAGTGGGGGGTATGACAGAGATTGCTACTTTCAGCATGTTATTTGGTACTTTTATAAAGCTGAATCTGAATATAAATTGTAATTAGAACTGCAGTGCAAGGAGAAGTGATTTGAGTTGAGTGCTGCTTGATTTTTTATACTTGATTTTGATTGGCATTCCAGTAATGTATTTAAAAAGTAATTTATTTTTTCATGCCTCACAACCTTTTTGTGTCCATCTAGATATTAAGTAAGCTGTCATGTAGCCAATGCATTGAAATATTATTTTCTTCTACACTTCATTTTGTCTTGATTGGACTCTGATAATGATGGTTTGGCAACCAGGGCAGCGTAATTAATTAAAGTCCCAGTTTTTCCGGTTTTTAGCATAGCCCCACCCCTTTCTAGTTGGCCACACCCATTCCCATTGGCCCTACCCATTCAGCTGTCACCTGCAGCCCCCTTTGATTTGAAGCCACCAGCTGCCACTGCTTTCTCAGTAAGCAAAAATAAATAAATAAATAACATTACACATTCTAACTGAAGCAGCACTGAATATCAATAATTTTGCATCATTAATAGAAGGTCTGAATTTGAACAATGCTTATGGTTTTGGTGATTTAAGAAGTATTGGCATTGTAATAGAGAAGAGCATGTTATCTTTCTTTATCAACAGTTGGAAAAACTGGTTGAGATTCAGAAAGGGCTACTGCCAATAGTAAGCCAGAACATGAATGGGAAACCACTGGCTGCAGCACTTTCCAATTCAGAGACAGGTCTGCAGCAATAAGTCTACTCTATCTGTAATAAGGTATTCTAGGGGAGAGGTCAGTGCTGATTAACCATGTGTTATCCCTAAAAATGCCTATGGTAAGCGATTTAAACGCCCATGTGAGAACTGATTGGTTGCACAAATTAGCAGAGCAAGCAGTGTTACAGCCAAAATACTGTTTTCCCCAATTACTCCCACCAGGGGAGAGAGAGAGAGAGAGAGAGAGAGAGAGAGAATAGATTACATGTAAGTTAAGCAGAGAGAGATAGTGATGGTGTGTGTGTGTGTGTGTGTGTGTGTCTGCAGAGGTATGAGTAGCTTGTCTGGGAGATTGAAGTGGGAGGTTTAGTTAAAGAGTAAGCAGTATAGGTATGTGTGCACATGCACATGTGTGTGTGTGTGTGTGTGTGTGTGTGTGTGTGTGTGTGTGTGTGTGTGTGTGCACATTTGTATATGGCTGATTTAGTTGTGTGTTCGTGAGTGGGATCTGATGAGTGTGGGCATATCTCATGTATGGTGAGTGCGTGTGTGTGTGTGTGTGTGTGTGTGTGTGTGTGTGTGTGTGTGTGTGTGTGTGTGTGTGTGTGTATGTGTGTGTGTGAGATTGTTTGTGTGGGTGTGGGTGGATGCTGCCATACTTCTCAACTCCCTCTAGAGTATTGACCAAAGCCTTTAATACTGGGAGGAGGACACTAGAAACTTTGACAATTTTTTAAATATTGCTCCAAGTCAAATACAAAGTTAATAAAAAAACAGGTTTTGTATCAAAAAACATTTTATGAATATTAAGAATTATGAAAGCATATGTCTGACATTATTGAGTGACTGTAATCATCCATAATTTACAAGGGACATGGCAATTACAAGAGGCAAACTTGGAGCCTTTCCAAATGTATCCCACAAGATTATGTGACTTTGAGGTTATTTTAAAGGGTATATGTAAAGTAGGGCAAAATTTACAGGTTGCCTTGTCCATTAGAAACATAAGTGCTAGACTAGGGTATATTTCCATATTTCCATACATCACCTCTCAACAATCTGTAAGAAACAAAGAGTATAGATATATGGCTTAGAGGTGATTGGCATAGGACATAATACTTATGCACTATATTCTTTTTGTTAGGAATCTCTGTGGATATTCCAGTTGTTGCATGTGTCTGGTTGGGCACATCCTGAGGGGACCATAGTACTCAATGATGGGTCTAATGAAGGCCAAATATAGTGGAATAAATACATGATGCCCTTGGACCTAGATACCATGCCCTTGCTTGTATGTTAAGCAACACAGTATGATTTTCTTATCACCTTAGACACATGTTGGTCAAGAGCCAGATTACTATCTACATACATACCCTGATCCCTAACAACTGGTTCTACTCTTAGCCATGTGCTATCGTTGAGGCAATTTCCTAGGGTCTCCTACTTCCCACAGTGTACTATTACATATTTTTTGGGACTGAGTTTTAAGCTGTGGCTTTGGCGCCACTCATTTTTCTGTGTTGGTTGTTCCAGTAGGATATTAATGTCTTGGGGAGATTCTATGACTGCTTCTCATTTGCAGTCCTCTGCAAACTTAGCCAGCCAAAAGCCCTTCATATTAGGCTTGACTTCCAAAAATGTAGATGCCAAAATGGACTGGACCCAGCACAGAGTTATGAAGGACTCCATTAGAGACCAGCCTCTTTGTGGAGTTGGTCTCCCCATCCTGGGTCCTGTATGAGATCCAGCTGGAAATCCAGTGCGTAATATAGGGGTTTATCCCTATATTAATGAGTTTGTTTATAATGCCTAAATGGGGCATTGTATCAAATGCCTTAGCCAAGTCAAGGTAGGCAAGATGCAAAATTTTGCTCTCATCCATTGCCTCAAAGATGTCCACCAGGTTGAGTAGGCAAGATCTGGTCCTGACAAAACCAAACTGGGTTGGATCCAGTGTTTGAAGGTTTTCTATAACCTTATTAATAATTTCAATGATAATTCCTTCCATGACATTGCATATGAGACTAGTCATACTGATGGGTCTGTAGTTCCCGTGTCCGTTGATGGCCCACCCTTGTGTAGAGGGATGACTGCTGCAGTTTTCCATTTGAATGGTAAAAGCCTATCTAGTAGCTGTGTTTAAAAAGTGACTTCAGTGGTAGTGACAAAACATATTTCAGGCTATTTAGGAGGCATCCTGGGATATTATCAGTGCCTATTACTATAGTGCTTTTGGCCTTAGAGAGTGCCTCTAGAACCTGCTGATAGGTGGGGTGGTTATGTTTGCTGGGATTTCTTGGGGGGAAACTGGGAGAGAGAGAGTGGGGTAAAGCTGGAGCTAAATTTGTCAGCCAGCAGCAGATTTGCTATCTCTTTCGGCTCCATGTAGGTGGCTCCATTTACAATTAGTTCTGCAAAGTGCTATGTGCTGCCTTTGAGGTTTCAGACATAGCTAAAGAAAGCCATGTGGTTGTACTTTGCCTGGGAGGCTATCTTTACCTCAAATTTGGCTTTAGCAGACTTAATTTGCCATTTTACTTGTTTGTTTAGATTGATGAGAATATTTTATCATGCTGGGCATAGCACTTCCTAATACTGGCTATGACTTTTTTGTCTTTTGTTATACAATGTGTTTATGACTGGATTCCACCAGAGTGGTTTATTATTTAAGTTAGTTCAGGGCTTATTTCTGATGGGTGCAGCTGTCTCTATGCACTTATTGACATGATTGGACAGGGTTTCTGTGCACAATTCAGCATAGGCAGCAACATTCTCTGGGTTGGGGGGCTTGAAATTTTGAAAGGTTATTACTTCAAAGTAGGAAGTTTGCCTTACAATAGTTTCTAAATATTATGGGGTTAATCAGGGGCACAGAACTGATTTTATTAATTAGGAGACAGATTTGTGGTCTGACTGTTCCAGAGAGGACAATGCAATGGGAGGATGCAAGACATTTCCCATGTTTGTGAATACCAGGTCAGGTATGTACCCATAGTGGGTGTAAGGACTACTTGGTCCAGGGTGTTTGTGTTTACAAAGTCCAGAAATATATGGGCATATTATATGATATGTGGGAAGCCTCAAGAATTCTCTAAAATATAATTATTCCAAAAGGCCTGTTTTACAAAATTTTGCTAATTATTGTTAGTGAATAATATTGCAAGATCTGGATTTTTTTGCTTTTATTTATGTTTATTAGATATCATTGTAGTATGCTTACAGGCATGTTATAGTATAAGAGCTTCATCTTGTAGTTCTGGTTTGAGTCTGACAGTCTCTATGTGTCTACTATGTTAGGACACAGTGTGAGTCACTTAACTAAAGCATGCTGTCTCATAGACCTAGAAAAAGGCACTTGGGCTTAGCAGGTTATCCCAGCTAGCAAATCAATGCACACCGGTTTCAAATAACATATGATATTATTTTATTTTCTACTGTATTCAGTTGCAGCTAAGTAGCTAACCATTGGCTATTCCTATGTTAACTCTTTATCTATCATGTTCACTAGGTCTCCTGCCCTGGATTAACTCATGCTCAGTGCTGCAGAGGAGATCAAAGTACCTGGGATAACATTATGCTTCTTCCAAGGAATGTATTTTCCTTGCCTTGGTTTCCCCTTCATCTTGTGTCCACTCATAACGCTCAGGGCTGGATGTGTAATGGAGCATTCTGACATATTTTTCCACCTCAGCATTTCCTCAGGCAATACACCTTCCACCATAAGGACAACACTTTATGCATGTTCCCTGACCTGATTAGGAATTAAGTGCAAGGCACCTCCCTCCCCAATACGATGAGCACACCCCCCCCTTTCCCTTGCCTGAACCTCAGATGCCCAAGCCAATAATTTAACCCAGGTTGCCTGGGTCATAATAAAGACTTAAAATCTCTCTATACCATAGCACCAAGGCAAGGAAAATACATTCCTTGGATATGATATGCCATTACTTAAAATTATACACCCTTCTGAAAAGAGTACTCATGTAAATGTTTTAAGAGAAATGTCATTTTTAAGGGCATGGTTAAAACTAATAAAGAAAAGGTGACTTATCTCTTAGTTTGAAAAACTATTTTGTTTCTGTGAGCCACAATAGTGAGCTAGACAGGGGCCATTTGTGAAAGCAGAACATTATTTATTTTTTTGCCTGTAAGGTTTTTATTCCTTGAACATAATGCCATAATGAAACACTCAATAGATTATAAGAAAGAAAATAGAGTGTCTTTTGGAACAGTAATAAAAAGTTCTGTTTGCAAAGCTATGAATTGTTTCTTGTCAGAAAAATATGTATTAATGTATGTGTTTAGTGCTTATTAGAAGCTAAAAGGGTTAACACATTAATTCTATTTTATGTACAGCTTAGTTTTGTATGAAACTACGAGATGCTTTCTGAAACTGCAAGATGCTCCCTGACCTAGAATTTGCTAGCACAGCAAAATTCATCTGTCTGCCTTTTGGAAATTTACTGAGAAGCAGGTGATTATCTGCTAGGTCAGGAAAATAATGAATAGAACAATACTGTTTTCTATAACGTTATTGAACTTGAACAATCAGCTCTGTGTTATGAGAACATGCGCAGCTGCAGAAAAAGATAGATACAGTTGAATAAAGACTGCTTGAAGAAATGAACTATAATCTCTACCTGCTTTGTGCTCAAATTAGCCATAGTACCTTGAATGGTAACATCACATAGTGAGAAGTTGTATCTAACCGGTGGTCTCCAAGGCCACGTTGTTTTTCTTAGGAAGTTTTTTCATAAACTTGATAGTGTCAGCAGAAAATCATGGACAAACAACTGCTATGAAATAATATTGTAAGAACTTGTGATTTGTTATGTCAGCTTAGTAGGCAATGTCTTATAAGAAATGTATAAGAATGGCTTCACTTCCTGATTCTAGTTAGACAAACTCTGTATTAGCACGTTTTTGTCTCCTTGCAGCAAGATTAAAGTGCCTTAACCTGAACCTGCCGTGTATTGATTTTTTTGAAGTTGTTTTTTCTTTTGACAGATTGGTCCTTCGGACCGGAAACTCTCACTTCGCCTCAGGTCAGATGAGCCAGGTGGCATGAAACCGTACGGAGAAGAAACCACATCAGTTCTTCTGCTCTGAAAGACCTCCGACTGAATTGTCGTTCAAAAGAGACCAGCCACTTTTCTGATCTGCGACTAGAGGATGAGTTATCGTTTTTTTCCTCGAACCAGAAGATCAATCACGGAGGCTCAGGTAAGGTGAGATTTATCTTTTTCTGTTTTAGATCAGGGACTTGATGTGCATTGTCTGTCAGTGGATTTGTCTTGTACAAGTCAGGGACAGAAAGATTGCAGTCTTGTCATAGATCAGGGAAACAGAATAGGTAGGCAGTTATTCTAGATGGACTGTGAAAAAGAGAAATCGTGGTACCACGTAAAAATAAAAAGGGTTACGTAACATTTTAACAGGTAGAACAATATGGGAAATAAATGCACAAAAAGATCCCAAGATCCGCCGTTAACTGAAGATGCAAAATATATGCAATTACAGCGTGCCGACAATGTTAGGTACTATACAAAATGGGTTAATAAATATGAATTTGATGGCAAATTAGAAAAATCCTCGCTTATTAAACTTGTCAAAGAGCTTAAAACTGATGCAAAAGGTCAGGTACAAAAGCAACGTCAATTAGGCATTCCTCAGGTACACAGGTGGATTGAGAAAGCAAACCATAGGGAACAAAAGAGTAATAATTCAAAAGCAATGTTTCTAGATAAAGAGGACAATAATTTGGTAATAGCATCAGCCCCTCCACCCCCTCTGCTTCCCTTACCAGAATATGAAGCGAGTGGACAAGTTGCTCCACCTCCGCTATACCCGGCTGTCTCCGTGAAGCCAAGACCGTTTGTCAGAGATCCCGTCGAGACAAGGTCTCAAACACGTAACTTAAGAGGGGATATTGAGTTATATCAAATGAACAAAAATTCACGAGCTATGAGTGAAGAAGATATATGTCCACTCATAGAAGTACCAAATCCTCAGGCAGGACAGGAAGGGCAGGACCCAACTCTCCTGGTATATAGACCATGGACACCGGAAGACATCCGGAAAGCCACAGAGGGAATTCCCCATCCAAAAGTTAATTTTAGAAAATTCTTAGAAGACTTACAGGGCATGAGGTTAAGTTATCATTTAAATGGAGAGGAAGTAGAAAAAGTAGTTAGTCAAATCGTAGGTCCAGATTGGCACATGATCAGTGGCAACTGGAATCCCCGTGACACAGAACACAAGCCACTCCCACATAGCAATGCAGAGCTGGATAACAGAGTAAAAGGTCTTACAGACCGAATCTCTGAGAAATAGAAGCCTAGGGCAGACTGGACTTGCATTAATCAATGCATCCAACAAAAAGGTGAAACTGTTGACAAATATTATGCTAGATTATTAGAGTGTTTTAATAACCATTGTGAAATGCAAATACCTGAAGACCAAACACATAATTCCCCGTATGAGCAGCAGCTAAAGAATGCATTTTTAAAAGGCAGTATTTTGCCTATAAGCAGCGTTATTACAAAGCACATGGTAGACCATCGTGCAAGTAGATTACAGTCACTACTTGAATATGCTAGACATGCCAAAAGGCATTTTAACAGTAAAAAGAAAAAGAAAGCCCAAGTATTTTCTGTAGAAGATGGAGCAGAAGTTTATGTAGTACAGTCCAGGAAAAAGGGCAAGAAAAATGCCCAGGGAAACAAACAATTTAATAAGCGATCAGAGGAGTTTGAAGAGAGAAAGAAAAGGGGTGAATGTTTTAAGTGTGGGAAAAAGGGACATTTAGCAAGGGATTGCAAGCAAAACAAGAAGGTAGCCATGGAAGATAAGGAGGGTGAGGACTGACTATATGATAGTCAAGAATCACTAGAAAGGAATAACCAGGAAAATACAAATGCAAGTGTGATAGAGGAAGTAGAGAATGTGACAGAAGAAATAGAGGGAGTGCAGGAAATCGCAGATAGTGAAGAAAGTAAAATTTTAGACTTAGCATTATTGAGCCTAGAGCTCTACTTAGTAGATACGAAACTGGAAGTTACACTTCTGGTAGAGGGGAGGGAAGTTAAATTACTGTGTGACTCAGGGGCATCGCGGACCCTGATACATCCTTCCAAACTACCAGAAAATTCAGAATCACTCGATTACATATTAGTGAAAGCAGCTAATGGACAGCTGTATCGGGAGCCACTCTCCCATAGCATAGCAATAACTGACCCTGTTTCAGGGATGACCCAAAAAAGCAAAATTGTTGTTTCTGCAAAATACCCAGTAAATCTTTTGGGCAGAGATCTTATACAGATATATGGCATAGCAGTAGTTCCAACTATGCAGGGTATGGAAGCACAGCAACAAATGGATACTTTTGTAGTGCGACCGGAGGGCAAAACATTTTATTGGTACAGCCAGGACTTGGTCACAACTGGTCCAGGGGCAGTAACTGAAGAGCTGATGAACATAGCCATCAGTAAGTCCCCCTCCCTTGACACTGATAAACAGCATTTGTTGCACTGTACTCTGTATTATTGTAGCACACAAGGACCTGATAAGGAATATGAGCAAGAACTGTTTAGAAACCATGCAAACAGATTAGTATTATGTAATCTGTACTGGGACACAAAAGGGAACAGTGTAGTTAGCTGTTCATTGCCCCAGGAATTCTTTGCACTTTATAAATCTAATTGATTACCACATGTTAGTTTGACTAAGGACAAGAATGTGAAATGGGCAGACCTTGGAGAAAAAGTCACAAAGTGGGAAAAACAGACGGAGTTAGAATTGTCAGAACAGGGAGTACAGAAGCAGAAGTTAAATTGGATAACACAGACACACCCAGCTGTACACTTGCAGTCTAGCAAGGACAGCTGATTAGCACTCTTACTAGAAGAGGAAGAGAATGCCTTACCAGAAACTCTCTGGTCAACAGGGAAATCAGATGTAGGACTCATTTGTACAGCAGGACCAGTTACTATCACGCCAAAATCATCATTTAGACCACAAAAGAGACAGTATCCCTTAAGGAAAGATGCAGAAGTAGGAATCAAACCTATAATAGCAGCTTTACTTGAGGAAGGAGTACTGGTAGAATCTCCCAATTCATTATGTAACACACCCTTATTTCCTGTCAGGAAAGCAAACGGAGAATGGCGTATGGTCCAAGATTTACAAGCTGTAAATGATGCAGTAATACCTAGAGCACCTACGGTGCCAGATCCACACACCCTATTGAATGATTTGAAGCCTCAACAGAAGTATTTTTCTGTGGTAGATATTAGCAATGCGTTCTTTTCGATACCGATACAACCTGACAGCCAACATTGGTTTGCATTCACATTTCAGGGGAAAAGGTATACATACACGCGACTACCACAGGGATATTATAAAAGTCCAACAATATTCTCACAAGAGATGGCAAGCAACTTGGCAGGATTTACCCCACCCAGCAAGAATGCAGAGAAGATACCATAGCATTATTACATTTTTTAGCCACTCAAGGACATAAAGTAAACAAAAACAAGTTGCAGCTTTGGAAAAAGCAGGTTAAATACCTGGGATATGTAATATCCAAAAAAGGCAGAACATTAGATGAAGATAGGAAAATAGCAATTTTACAAGCACCCAAACCGACTACCAAGAAGGAAATGATGTCCTTCCTGGGTACGACTAATTTCTGTCGGAGTTGGATTCTAAACTATGCCTTGGAGTCTGCTCAACTGACCAACTTGATATACAAGAAGCCTATCGCAGCACAAGATTTATTACAATGGACACCAGAAGTAGAATCAGCTTTCTGTAAACTAAAACAATTGATAGCATCCTCATTAGTTTTAGGATTAACAAACTATCATAAATGCTTTTTCCAAACTGTAGATTGTAAACAAGGTTATATGACATCAGTATTAACACAGCAACATGGGGACAAACAACGACCCATAGCTTACTATTCATCACAGCTGGACCCAGTGGCACGATCCCTGCCCCACTGTGTACAAGCAGTAGTTGCAGCTGCAATGGCAGTACAGGCTTTAGCCTCAGTAGTGTTGTTCCACCCTCTCACATTGAGAGTGCCCCAGCAGTCGTGATTATTTTACTGCAAGAAAAAGTAGCAGATCTTTCTCCTGCTAGACATCTTTCCTGTATGACTATACTGTTGAGCCAACCTCATATGACAATTGAACGATGTACAACTTTGAATCTGTCTACCTTGCTCCCAACCCCTGCAGACGGCACACCACACAGCTGCCTGCAGGAGATTGAGCAAAAGACACTGTCCAGAAAAGATCTAACGGATGTTCCCTTGGATGATGCCGAGGTGACATATTACGTGGACAACTCATGCAGAAGGGGTCCTACAGGGCAGAACATAGTAGAGTATGCAGTAGTTTCTGATACTGAGATTTTAGAAGCAAAGTCTTTACCACACAACTTGTCTGCACAAGCAGCAGAATTGATTGCCTTGACACGGACATGTACCTTGGCAAAGGGTAAATGTGTAAACATTTTTACTGATAGCCAGTATGCTTTTTCTACTCTACATGTTTTTGCACAACAGTGGAAGAATAGAGGAATGATAACATCTACTGGCAAACCGATTAATCATGCACAGTTTATTTTAAATTTGTTAGAATCTACTCAGTTACCTCAAAAAGTAGCTATTTGTAAATGCATAGCTCATACCAAGCAACAGGATAGGATTTTAAAAGGTAATGCGAGAGCTGATACAGCTGCAAAGCAAGCAGCTTCAGCTTCAGAAATATTTCTTTTGAGTGAGGAATTACAACCTTCTGAGATTTTAGATTTAGAAATGTTGAAAACAATACAGACACTTACTACGAAAGTAGAAAAACAAAAATGGATAAAACGAGGAGCAATTCTTGAGAAAGGGCTGTACATCTCCAAAGAAAGAAAACCGATTTTGCTGTCTAATTTGTTTAGATATGCAGCTTTGTTGAGCCATGGGCAGTGCCATGTCTCAAAAGGGGGGATGGTACAGTTAGTGAATCGAGTGTTCACAACATATGGATTTATAAACTACACTAAAAATTTTTGTGCAGCATGTCATGTTTGTAATAAGCATCATGCACAAGGGGCGTTAAAGCCTAAGCAAGGGAGTTTCCCTGCACCACCGTACCCATTCCATACTATCTGTATGGACTTCATAGAACTGAACAAATGCGAAAATAAGAAGTATTGTCTTGTCATTTTAGATATGTTTTCCAAATGGGTGGAAGCTTTTCCAACCAAAAATCCAGATGCAGCTACCGTTGTAAAAATTCTTGTTAGGGAAATTATTCCTAGATTTGGCATACCGGAAAAGATCTACAGTGACAATGACACACACTTTGTAAATCAAACTATACAACAGTTGAGCCGATATTTCGGAATTTCTTTGAAAAACCATTATGTATATCATCCACAATCTGCAGGACTAGTAGAGAGGCATAATGGGGTTTTGAAAAGTAAACTTAGAAAATTAATTAGTGAGACACAAAAAAATTGGGTGTACTGTCTGCCTATGGCACTGTTGAGCATGAGAACTGTTCCAAATGCAAAGGGGTTAACTCCTTTTGAAAAATTATTTGGGAGGGTATATTGTATACCTCAGTGGAAACCTCTCATGCCTGCAGACCAGGAGGCTGACAGTTCACTTGCAGAATATATGAGACGACTTCTAAGTAATAAACAACTTTTGCAGTTAAATTCTGTTTCAGATAAAGAACAAACCAGACCATCGGAAACAGCAGTAGTCCCAGGCACGTGGGTCTGGGTGAAGACCGTAAAGAAAAAGAATTGGACATCGCCGAAGTGGGAAGGGCCGTACCAAGTGCTACTGTCAACACCCACTGCAGTCAAGATCGCACAGTGAGCGTCCTGGATTCATCTGACACACTGTAAACTGGTTACAAACTTTGAACTGGACAAAAAACTTGTTACTGTTATACAACAAGAACAAAATGACCAGATATGGAGCAAATGGGAATGCAGAACAACCTCAGAAGTATTGCATGATCATTCTGTTAACTATACTCATAAAATAATCTTTTTGCTGTGGCCTTTCCTTTTTCAGCCACACGAGCTGAACTGAATAAACGTGATGCGTTACTCATAGATTGGCATCCAAACTTTAACACTTACCAAGCGATCAAACGTGTATGCTGAGACTTTTAATGTTTCAAATTGTTGGGTTTGTACAGCTATACCAACAGCATACAGTGGATTATTAATGACTGCTATCCCCTTAGGGGTCAATGAGACCTGGGAAAATTTGATTTTTGATACTACGACTGTAAAATGCAGGACAAGTATATATTAATACTAAAGTAGAGAATTGTTATTTTGTGTGTGGGAAAAAAGCATACAAATGGTTACCTGAGAATTGGTCCGGCAGTTGTTTTTTGGGTTACCTGGTTCCGGCCATAAGACACACTGCAGTTTTGCCTCGAGGAAAAATTCGAAATGTCAGAGAGGTCACGAAGAAACCTGGAAATCCAATCAAGAAACCTGAAAATCCAGTGGGATGAATCGAAGCAGGTTAGAGAAACGATATCTCCGTAAAAAGCAAAGATAAACTGACACACATGGACTTGAGTGACACTATTATATCGTGGGCAGGTATAGCTCCTGCATATGGTGCAGTAAAATCAATTTGGGAGCTGAGAAAACTGTCTAAACTTCTCGAAGTAATGAGCAATGCAACATTTTTTGCTCTCGAATTAGTAACTGATGAACTGAATGCTATGAGAACTGTGGTGCTTCAGAACCGCATGGCTCAAGACTTCACCCTAGCGGCGAAAGGCAGTACTTGCACTTTAATAAAAGAGGAGTGCTGTTCGTATATTCCTGACAAACAGCATGAGATAGACGACCACCTTGAGGTAATTCAGCAAGTGTCGGCCATGACCAAACCAGGCCCAAACCCACTGACGGATTTTTTCCAGAATTTGTTTGGTTGGTGGGGTACCATTCTAATGAACATCCTGATTGCCATTTGTGTGGGATTACTCCTATTAGGAGTATGTGTTTGTTGTGGTATTCCCTGCATGAAAAGATTGATTAAAGATTTTATAGACATGTCAGTTTCTGAGACTTTGTATCAAAGTACCAAATTTGAAGAACTGTTGAAAAATGAAACACTTTCATAAGTTTAAACTGAATGACTCTCTTAACTGCAAATCCTGAATGGAAAAGGTTAGGAGAAGAAGCAAACTGTTTATGCTTTTAAAAATAAAATAAAAAGTATTAACAGGAGGGAAATGTCAGAACAATATGTATTAATGTATGTGTTAAGTGCTTATTAGAAGCTAAAAGGGTTAACACATTTCATTCTATTTTATGTATAGCTTAGTTTTGTATGAAACTACGAGATGCTTTCTGAAACTGCAAAATGCTCTCTGATCTAGTATTTGCTAGCACAGCAAAATTCATGTGTATGCCTTTTGGAAATTTACTGAGAAGCAGATGATTATCTGCTAGGTCAGGAAAATAATGAATAGAACAATACTGTTTTCTATAACGTTATTGAACTTGAACAATCAGCTCTGTTTGTGTTATTAGAACATGCACAGCTGCAGAAAAAGATAGATTTAGTTGAACAAAGACTGCTTGAAGAAATTAACTATAATCTGTACTTGCTTTGTGCTCAAATTAGCCATAGTACCTTCAATGGTAATATCACATAGTGAGAAGTTGTATCTAACTGGTGGTCTCCAAGGCCACGTTGATTTTCTTAGGAAGTTTTTTCATAAACTTGATAGTGTCAGCAGAAAATCATGGACAAACAACTGCTATGAAATAATATTGTAAGAACTTGTGATTTGTTACGTCAGCTTAGCAGGCAATGTATTGTAAGAAATGTATAAGAATGGCTTCACTTCCTGATTCTAGTTAGACAAACTCTGTATTAGCATGTTTTTGTCTCCTTGCAGCAAGATTAAAGTGCCTTAACCTGAACCTGCCATGTGTTGATCTTTTTGAAGTTGTTTTTTCCTTTGACACTTCTGCATTGATGTGCTTCATGGCAGTTTGAATGTAGAAGAAAAGCAATGCAAGGCAGCTCATGATAGGATAATTTGCACACTACATAATCTTAAACTTAAAATATTACTAACAGGAGCCTTTCTGGCAGGAGAATCTCATACTTGAAAAACATAAGAAAATATTTTTGGTAACTCAAGAAGCATAGTGTTGATTTGTTGGAATATTTAAATACATGAATGCAAAAACACAGCAGAAAGAGAGGTAAGAGAGGTGAAATATTAATAATTTTTGATCAGTGTTGGACCACTAATTCCAGTAAATGCGTGAACAACAGGATAATTCCATAGATTATTTTATGGTAGAATGAAAAGGAAATTTATATATTTTTAAGTTATACTAATTTATATTATTCATGAATATAAAAGTAAAGCATTCTGCAGAGGGACATGGCAAACCCGGAATAATGTTAATATTTTATCCAGAATTAATTCAAGCTGGTAAAATAAAAGTTATAAATCCATCTATTTATCTAGCTATAGATAGATAGATAGATAGATAGATATAGACATATATAAAGATATATGTATATCTATATCCATATCTATATTTCTAAATCTATGTATATATACATAGAGAGATACAGATATACCTACTTGTAGCTTAGCATGGAGGACCTTGCAAAATAAAGTGTCTAAATGAACCTGCCTATCGCAAATATTGCTGTATTTTGTTTGCAGAGTATGCAATTATGACTGCTATTATAAATAAGAAACATTTCCTTCAAGAGTATAAGATAAATAAAAGTGTTTCTTTTAAAACATTCAGAAATATTTGCTGTATTAGTCAAATAAATGTCACTATCACTTTAAATGAAAGTATTACTTTATGAGTAGAAAGGAACATTCTTTTACTAGATAGAGCAGGTTGTCTTAAAGAAACAGCTAAAGCAGTGTAAAAGCAGGGCTACTGTAACTCTTTACAGTGTTGTTTGCCCTTCCTGGAGAAGGATTTGATGTCTAAAGCAGAAGCTGTTGAACAGAGAGAGAGAGAGAGAGAGAGAGAGAGCAGAGTGAATGAAGCTGGGGAAAAAAAAAACAAAACAAAAAAAAATAAATAAATAAAAAATAAAACAGGAGGAATCTGGAGATTGTTGCCATTATAGGAATCCAAAAGGCACAGCCGGTGAGAAGCTCAGGCAAAGAGAGAAAGAGTGAAACAGAGAGAGAGAGAGAGAGAGAGAGAGAGACCTACTGAAAGAGACAGCATCTAATTATATAATCACAATCCTGAATCACACAATCATGAACAGACATACCCCATACCCCACTTACACACCATTCCACCTACAGCACACAAACCACACAACCCTACACTACATATAAGCAGGAGGGAAACCCTCCCCCTGCACCCCCCATGTGGGGGGATGTGCCCCCTACTTATATATGCCAACTCTGAGGTTGCACATAACATAAACAAAAACAAACCACACACCACTCCATTCTCCACTCACCCGCACACAAACACACATCACACATATACAAACACCAACAAATCTAAAACTCACACTCACCCTTACACCTCCCTACCCTTACCCACACACACAATGTACAAAAACACACACAAACACTCATTTACCTGTGATTTCAGGCACCATAACACTACTCGTGATGTACCGGAAATGCATAAGTGTGGATTCAAGATATTCAAATTCGCTCTTATGCACTTTCGGCATTCTGGTTTTTAGCTTCATAGTGGCCACGGTGGTGCAGCGGTTAGTGTTGTCAGCTCACAGCAAGAGGTTTTCCGGTTTGATTCTCGGCTGGGGTGCCTTCTGTGCAGAATCTGCATGTCCTCCCTGTGGTTGCGTGGGTTTCCTCCGGGTGCTCCGGTTTCCTCCCACATCCCAAAGACATGCTGTAGGTGGACTGGACACTCTAAAATGGCAAAAATCAACCAAGTCGACACAGCAGGATGACCAATAAACAATATCATACAATGTCCATACGACTGTATTAATTCCAAAAAACAAGGGACGGTGAATACGGTGAATACAAATTGGTTTATTCCAAGGTGAAAAAAGACTGATATGACAAACACGAAACCCACAATGGAAGTCACAGCAAAAAATGTAGTTAAGCGCTTTCCCCTGGAATCAATCCCAGGCTTCTTCAGAACATTTTAAAAATATGCAACCGTGTGCTTAAATAACCACTCGTAATGTCATGTGACTCCCACATCATTAATCACAATAGTTCATTTAAATAAAATAAGTTACAAACTTTCAATCCATTAAACACCCAAACCCACTATTAAAAAAATGTATTATTACAATAAAATACAAACATTTAAGTTGATCTAATACAATATAATATAATATGAATTATAAGAGACCTGGAAACCACCCGATTTTAATAAATTAAAAAGATGTATTTACAAAATAAATAAAAATGTGTTTGATAAACATTGTTTCTTATGTAACATCTCAGAACTAATGGTTAAATAAATATTAACCATTCCTTACCAAAACCCTTGATCATAAAACAAGTTTAAAAAAGACAACAAATTGTTGAAAAGTACAAGTTAAAATAAAAGATTATCCTACTTCCTACAACCTGGCAGACCTTAATTTGAGAACACTACTAATGTTGATGTTGTCATTTAACCACGGGGTCTTGCCTGCATCCAACTTCAGTTGCCACAGCAACTCCCTGTATTCTAATTTCGTCTCCCAACTTCCACCCCTGGGGTCAACATCCACTTTATTCACTGTATTCACCGTCCCTCGTTTTTTGGAATTAATACAGTCATATGGACACTGTATGATATTGTTTATTGGTCATCCTGCTGTGTCGACTTGGTTGGTTTTTGACATTACTTACTATGTGTTGTGGTTCTGAGTTGATTATGGTCGACGAGCAGGGGGCCGACAATTTGGAAGAAATTCCCTCTGTGTTTAGAGACAGTGACCAAACTGACAACAATGACAATACTCCGGTCACTAGGACTTGCTGTGACTTCCATTGTGGGTTTCGTGTTTGTGATATCAGTCTTTTTTCAGCTTGGAATAAATCAATTTGTATTCACCGTATTCACCGTCACTCATTTTTTGGAATTAATACAGTCATATGGACATTGTATGATATTGTTTATTGGTCATCCTGCTATGTCGACTTGGTTGGTTTTTGACGTTACTTACTATTTGTTGTGA